>NW_024066977.1:600000-842724 GCF_015039405.1 Cantharellus anzutake
GGCGCTTATTCTGCATATTGACAGGTGCTTCTTTTATAAATATTCCAAATATCTATCCATTAATTTTTACGAAAGGGTTCACACCCCTTTCACTTTTCAACTGCCATTTTCTCACAACACCGTTGTATGCCATCAATTTACAATCAATAGAGTTTGGGCCCTTTCCACACAATTGAGTCAACCAGACAATCAGCAACCCATCAAGTGAAACAGTTGCACTTGGGTTGCAGATTGCTATTTAGTCCCTGAAAAAACACACTGTCAGCTGTGATCGCAATAATGACCATAATGTTGTAATTTTCTGGGAATATTACTTTTCAGATGTCATTGAATGTGCTGGAATCGCCTATATAGCCTCCTGAGATTGTGCTCTTCCTTCCTCCTTGCTGCATACACTAAAGACTGAGGTCAGCATGTCCTCCCAAACCACTGACCAAGGCACACATACTTACCCAAGCCATGCTTGCTACCTGCCTGCAACAGCAGACACAATGCGATTCTGGAATTTCTTCACCCCAATTGCTTTTCTCCCAATTTCCACAGCTGATTTCACTATTGGCACAATTTCTATTGGAACCTATTATTCTCAAGGAGCTGCAGTCAATTCCACTGGTGAGCCAAAATGAAAAATAAAAGTTTTGCTCTTGATGAGCATTGGTTTCTCCACAGATGGTTGTGCAACTGCTGTATTGACAGGTGTCAATGGCCACTTCCAAGTTGGGGAACACATGCGGTTCAATGTTTGTGAAAGTGATGTTGAGATTAGCAATACTGCATGGAACTTAGTTTTCCCTGAGGAAACACTGCTGGGAGTAAATGGAACATGCAGCGAGATCCAGGGTTCTGGCCAGTGGTGCATAGTTGCTCGTGGCAACTGGACATGGAATCCTCAGTACTTGTGCCAGTCAATTGTGTGTGAAGTGGGGACTTTGGACTAATTGATGATACATAAATCCACATCCATGGATAATTGTCATTCTACAGAATGCATGTACTTTATACCCCAGCCAGAGTGAATGGAGGCTGCCCATGCATAAGTGGACACAAGGTCCAAAGTTGGTGGAAACACTCAACTTACTCCTGGCAATGAAGGAACTTCCCAGTTGTTGGTATAGAGCACTCAGTGGAGACACTGGGGTGATGGGGGAGAGATGATGTTCATAACTCACCCAGTGGGTAGCTATGGTAATTGTTATGGATGTAACCCCAGAAGTGGAGAGTGTCAGGATCTGGGAAACTTTACCAAGGGTCATTGTTATAGAAATGGACATTTCCCATATGGGCCCTGTGCACAACCCTAAAAATAATGTTATCCAATCAATTACAACCAAAAATCCCCTTGTTTCACCAATATGTCTAAACACCTGCTGTACAACCATATGAACCCCCTCCCCCATTCTATTCCCTATGCCTGTGCCAGAATGGATGAAAATGGGCACTGTCAGAGTTGGAGAATACTGTCAGAAGACGGACTGAAGATGGATGGGTTTCTGTCTGAGTCGGGGTCAGAGGTGTTGGCAGAAGTCTGTTGGAGTGCACATGTGTGGATATGTGTCAGGGACCAACCCGGGGTTGAGAGCGTCTGGGTATATCGCCTGGTGCTGAGGGCCTGGTAGGGTGTGATGTGGGCATGCATGGCAGCAGGCCCGATGCAGGCAGACGTCCCTGGCCACTCAGGCTGAAGTGGGAAATGTGAATTGTTATTAATAGAAAGGGAAATAAGCTACTTGCCTGAAGTGGGAAATGTGAAAAGAAGGCTACTTCTCAGTTCCCACTTAGGCTATGTTTATATACATGCAGTTGAGGCCACGTGGGAGGCACCACATCATCTACAGACACAGCCACGCCCATCTGGGTATCTCTGCAAGAGATCCTAGGAGTGCCCGGTGCATGGGAAGTCACCCGGTGCACCCGGGTCCGGGCGTGTTACATTGCAGTTGGGTCAATGGTACATTGATATAAGGAAAGTCGTCCATGTAATGAAAGAAGAGAAGGAAAAGGAAAGAAGAAAGAAGAGAAGAAGAAAGGAAGGAGAAGAAAGAGGGGAGAAGGGAGGAAGCAGGGCAGGGGGAGGGTAGAGGTACCAGGTGGAGGACGACAGGATTGGGTGGGTCCGGGCCAGGCGGAGCAGGGTCAGGCAGGTGTGCCCTGACAATATGCAGGCAGAAATATGCGGTGCATCTGGAAGCGCTGTTCAAGGTTAACAGAGTGGGATTGCAGCCTCAGTGACTCAAGTGGAGCACTGTGCCCTGAGCTTGACATTTGGGGGAGTGTCAGGGCACACCCCCCTGACCCGGCCCCACCTGGCCCCACTTCACCTGGTACCCCGCCACCCAGCCTCCTCCTACTTCCTCCCTCCTTCCTCTTTCTCTCTTTCTCCATTTCACTTCCTCTTCATGTATTTCACTTTCTCTTTATTTTCTCTTTATTCTACACGGACGACCTTTCCTTGTATCAATGTACCATTGACCCACCTGCAGCGTGCTCACGACACGACCAGCCCAGGCGCTGTAACAGGGAATTTATCCCAACGTCACACAGGCTCACAGGGGGGACAGTAATCTCCTGCCTGCCTCTCTCAATCTCACCAAAGGTCCTTGTAGTACGGTGCTGTATAGTTGTGGCTGTGCAGTCATGGGACTACCCCAACTACACTCACCAATGTATATACATGAAAGAATGAAAGAGCACTGTTTTGTAGTGCAAGGGTTTATCCCTGCAACAGCGCCCCAGGCGACCCCCACTACGTCCAGCTCGCGTGTTGCAAGAGGGCTAGCGGCTCTCTACGCCGACTAAGCTTGCGGGGCCAAACTCTCCTAAACACTTTCTCTCTAGACTTTGCTCGACTCTCGATCCTTAAACTCCGTGTGGGTTCTCTGGGATTCCACAAGGTCCGGGCTCAACTGATCTACTACCCACTCGTTGTGGGCTAGACAGTTGCCCTTATTCCTACTGTTGGATTCCACTCACTCACACCCTCTCTAGCGCGTCCTAGCACCTTAGAGAATTTTGGGGGAGGGGAGAACTTCTTTTCCAGAATCCGGTATGTACAGGATATAAGGAACAATTATTTTTAGAATAATTGATGGGAAATATTGGTACCATATGGCACCTGCATACCTTATTAGGTGAAGTAATAAAAAAGGTAACAGTATCAATAAAAGAATATTGATCAATAACTGAAATGATGGCAAAATATGAAAATATAAGAAAATAAGCGATTTCTCAACGGATTTATGGAATTAAGATCCGAAATTGGAAATGTAGCTGAATAGAACTATTACGCAGCCGATAAGCATTTTTACCGATTTATTAGACGCCGTGGAAACGAGTGAGGCTGGAATTCTGGGTTGCCGCTTGAGATTCCCACGCCTGCACATGCCTGTGCCTAACTTGCCCAACATAGAACTCTGTCAAATCTCCTCCGATTAAGACGTTCTTGATATCGTCGGAATCGTACGAATTAGCACTATTTTTAGATACCAATTCCGTACCGAGTCGTCGCATGAATAAAAAGGGTTTTCTAATCATGGAAATGGGTATCCGAGCCGGTGCTGTGCGTGGGCAATTATCCTGCCTACAGCGTTCACAGCGATGCCCTCAGGATCCCCCATGGGGACACCCAGGTGACTATGGCTGTATGTGAGGATGACGTGGCACCTGTCATGTGACCCAAGCCGCATGTATATAAACATACCTGAAGTGGGAACCAAAGAAGTAGCCTTCTTCTCATCCTTTTCCACTTCAGGTAAGTGACATAGTATTCCCTTTTAATAATAATAACATCCTTTTCCACTTCAGTCTGAGTGGCCAGGGACTGTCTCCTGAGCCGGGCCTGCCAGTATGCACGCCCGCTCCACACCCCGCGAGACTTCTAGTGTCGGGCATCTCACCCAGGCCTCCTCTACCCCAGACGCATCCCTGACAGGGAGATCCCATATTTACAGATTGACACTTACAGCGGACTTCAAACAAGACTTGCAGGTGGAGTGGACCTGTAGGAGGAGCGCAGACTCTGCGAGCATGGACTCAGAGGGGGGAAGCCCCTTTGCACTAGTGTCAATAAAAGCGGATCAACGCCGATATTGGCAAGTTAAGTGAATGAGTGGATAACATGATAGACACTCAGCAAGGAATGAATGTATGCTGCTGAGTGGCAAAAGGCCAAAGGAAAAGCGGGGTCAGCATGCGGCACCAACACAAATCTGTGAAATGGGATGCAGGAATCAGCGCAGTGCTGATAAGTCCGCAGACAGAGGGTGATCCATCAGTGCTGTCACAAACAAGGACAGCATGATGGCCAGCAAAGGTATGGAGGGGAGTGTTGACCTGACCACAGGGTGTGGAGGGCAACCAGAAGCATCAGGTGAGTGGAGGTACAGATGTGGGCAGAGGTTCGGATGCAGATGGAAGTCCGGATGCAGGCAGAGGTCTGGATGCAGTGCATAGCTGTGACCACATAGTGGAGTGATGGGTGTGGTTCAGATGGAGATGAGACAAGAGGGACTAGAGGGACTGGATGCCAGGAGCGCCAAGGGCTCAGGAACTGGAGGTAAGGTTGGAATGCTGGCAAGGTCCGGGGTCAGATTGTTGACCAAGTCTCACTCCATAGGACAGGGGGCCAGACATCAGGTTGGGGGCTGGTTAGGATGGGTTTCAGGTCAGCAGATGCATTGGTTCGCCACTGATGGAGCCCTGGGATTTGTCAGTCATGACAGGCACCTCCAGCCCCATTTTTGTAACAGTCATTGAAGGTGGCTGACTACTACAGTCATTCACCCCTTAATGAAACACACACCCTGTTAGAAATTGGGACAGGGGAGCTCCAGAAGGGATAATGGAGACTCATGGAAGGATCTTGGCCTCAGTGACTCAAGGGGGGCTGTTACAAAAATGGGGCCTGAGGCACCCATTTTGTCTGTTCTTGGTGCAGGAAGAGGGAAGGGTGAGGGGAGATGGTCCATAAGGTTGTACAGATGTTATCACAGGTGGTGGCACAGGTGATGTGTTAATGCCATTTAGCATGGATGTTTTAGATGATAATTGTTTGTAGATTCCAATTATTTACATATCATGTGATTTGGGTGTGTGCAGGGCCCATAAGTGTCTAAATTGGAGAAATCCTATTTCCATAACAGGAGCACTGTGGCACTACTTGTTGTCAAAGGGGGATCCTTAATTTTGGGAGAGTCAAGTGTGTCTTGAGGGTGACTGTTATGGATTCAGAGTCTCCAATGACCATATCCATTGCCCTGCCAGGACCTTTCCCTTTGTTATTCTTCACACTCTCTCCCCCTTCACTCCCCCCCCTCATGCAAAGCTTTCCCCACAGAGATATGCCCCTCAGGGACCATGTTATGGTTGGTAGGAGACTGGGGGGCGATGTTACAGATATTGACTCTCCAATGACCATATCTGCCACTCAGTCAAATTCCCCTTCTCCCTCTCTCTCTCTCCCACTACTCTTCATATTCTTTTCCATTCTACCCCCCTTGTGCAAAGCTTTCCCCATTGGGGTTTTGGTGCTGGCCAAGGTTGTTTATATTTTGTGGGATTTCCCACAACCATTTTACTTTGTAGGTAGTCACACATCATGTATGGAAACCACCAGAGGTGGTTCCCACTAACTACTATGAACTACTACAAGCCTCCTTGTGTGCTGTCCTTGTAACAACCTCCCTTCTGAGATAGTCACATGTCATGTACAGAAACTGCTGGAGGCAGTTCCCACTCTACTACTACAACTTCAAAACTTTGTTCTGTCTCTGTAACAACCCTACCTCTGTGAATGTACATAAAGTCACATGGGTAAGCGGGAACTTCTGTTAACTGCTTACACACACCATAAAATACATACCATTGTGTCACTTACGGCCTCATGTGCTGAGCAACCCCACTGAGACCTCACACTTTTTTAAGTGTATGAGGTGTGTTTTACAAAAACACAACCCACAAAACTATATTGCATTGTTAACAATCTGACTTGGTAGTGCCAATGGTGCCAAAACATGCCCACAAGGGCAAGGTTGCTTCTGCAGCAATGATAAAGAAGAATGAGTGGTTTATAAAGAAACCTCAATCTCCCATTATGGGAGATTCAAAACAACAGCCATTGTCAGATGATGATGAGGATCAACATGATCCAGAAAGAACAACCACTTCAGGGCTGGTCCCTGAGGGTTTTAAAAACTTATGTGGAGCAAGTGTGGGGCCCAATACCCCTAGAACTCCACGTCACATCGATCTCACCCAAGTTGGGGCAGATCTCTCGCCCCCAGAGGAGGTGATCGACTTGCATGATAAACATGTAAGCACCAAACAATCAGCCCAAAGCTGATTGGATACAGTCACAGGAAACTCCAGGGCCCCACTATCCCCTGGAGTCTTCCCCCATTTCCCCAAGTCAAGCCCCAAAGGCAGACAAAGGGAACCAGAGGGAAGAGCCTCCACATCGGCTATCCAACAAATTACTGGACTTCTTCCAGGTTCCATCCAAATGGAGGACAGGAAACAAAGAACAACAAAGAACAACTTCTTCTCAGGCTAAAGGCCTGAGAAGGCACAAAGGAACACCCTGAGAGCAGGATCTCTCAGAGCGTGGAAGCTCAAAAAGAACTTCTGCTGTCTGCACAACCCCACGCCATGCCAGACAAGGCAAGGTTGCCAACCTCAGAGGAGGTCTCCGAGGAAGCCTTATGGAAAAGTAAGTAAAAATCAGCGAACAGACTCTTCCATGAAAATGAAGCACCCTCCATGACTGCCTTGCCTAAACAAAGCAAGCATGGAGTTTATACTCCAAGATCCCCTTCTGGAAGAAGCAGCAATGTAAACTGGGGAGAGTCACTACTCACCCAGCCTAACTTCCTCCTGGAAAACCAGGAATCGCACATAATAAACATGATAAACTCAATCCAAAAAAAGATTGAGGAAACAAGTGTCATATCCATCTATGGCCATCATCCTCCACTACCTCTGATCCTTCCAGACAACCTCCACTCCTTCGTCACTAACCTCGGAGCCCCCATATTCCACAATCACCTCCGACTCCCTCAATGGTCACCACCCCCTCAATTCAATATATTACCTATGCCTCCCTAAGTATGGAACCCCGAAGGCCTCCAGACAGCTCCAACGTCTGCTAGTGCACTCCTGCCCCCACTGGGCAATTCACTTGCTTGCCCTGCAAGTCTACCTTTGGGCCTATCCCTCCTTTCCATTTCTGGGTTATAGCCCACCATTCCGCTAACCCTGTAACCCCACTCGTCAGTAATATTCAGTTGGCTAACATTTAACTCCATTAGCTCTGCTCCACTCGGTCCTGCCATTCATGGGCCCACTGTTAGAGGAGCACGTGGAGTTGTCTGGAAGTGGAGAAGGGACTCAGGAGTGGAGGGACCTTGTGTCAGGGACGCATCTAGGATCGGGGCCCAGATGTGATGCCCAGCAATGAGGCCCTCACAGGGTGTGGAGCAGGCATGCATACTGGCAGGCCCGATGCGGACGATGGTCCCTGGCCACTCAGACTGAAGTGGGAATAGTGAGAAGAAGGTTACTTCTTCAGTTCCCACTCCAGGTACATTTATGTACATGCGGCTTGGGTCACATGAGGTTGCCATGTCACCCCACATACAGCTGCAGTCACCTGGGTGTCCCCGTGGGGATCCCAAGGGTGTGTGCTGGGTTGCACTGTGAAGCCGTCTGGGTCATCTGGGGCTGGGTGTGTCATGCACGCGTTGTGGGTGGGTCAATGATACATAGAATGAGGAAAGGTCGTCTGTGTAGATAGAAATAGAATAGAGAATAAAAGGAAAGAAGGATGAGAAATGGAGGACGATGATGGAGGGTGGGGAAATGGAGATAGGTGGGATACCAGGTGAGGGCAGGTGGAGCCAGGTCAGGTGGGTGTGCCCTGCCACCTTGGCCTCAGCAACTCAAGTGGAGTGCTGTGCCGTTGCTTGTTGTCTAAGGTGGTCCTTAACTTCAGGTTAGCAGGGGGAGTCTCTTTGGGGGACAATCCAGTCATCATTGTCATCCATTTCAGACTGGGGTACAGGGAACTAAGTACAGAGTGTATATATAATAATACAGGAGTGGAGTCAGAGGACCCAAAGGGAACTGGAAGGAGACAAAGGGGGACTGGAAGAGGGAACAACCCCAAGGGCCAAGGGTTGGAACTCTATGGTGCTTCCCAAAAGGGAAAGGCCAAGAGGGGAAGGAGTGGAGGGGGTTGTGGGGAATGACAGCTGACTAATATGGAAAGGAAGCAGCTGTCTAAATAAGGAAGAGGCAACAAGAGGATTAAATGACACCATACAGTAGAGACTGCAGGGTCCAGAGTAAGTTCTGGAGGTCCGGAGTCGGAAGTCTAAGTCCGGAATATTGGCAAGATGTAATAAATGAAATGCAATAAGGAATACAAGGAGATAAGATGGAGGAGGAGGTCAAAGTCCGGAGGCAGAGATGTGACTGGAGTTCCGGAGGTGGAGGTGCGATGGGGTTCTGGTACAGGAGTCCAGAGCTGGAGGTGTGGAGCATTGCAAACTCTGGTCTGGAAGGTATGAGGTTGGGATTGGACCCAGAGTAAACTGGAGTCGGAACAGAGGTAGTGTTGGACGTTGTGTCAGAGCCAGAGGTAGAGTGGGCTCTCAACAACCAACAGGGGAGGTGGTGGAGAATGTGGAGTTCTGGAGGAGGAGATGGAAGTCCAGAAACAGGAGCGGAGGTCCGGAGTTGTATGGATATGACACCTGCCCTCACTGTAACTATATATACATAACTTGTAGATAGGTTACACCCTAGTGATAAAATCAACTAGAGTTAATCCCCCTTTTTAGTTCTCACTGCCAGTAAGTAAATTAGGGCACGGACGTGTAACTTGGCACAGCACTCCTGGTCTGAGTCGCTGAGGCCAAAGCCCTCATGGAGACGTATCCATCATCTTGCATCTGGTCTCTAACAATGAGCCACAATAGCACAGCTCATCTAGAGATAACTCTAGAAAGAATGGCCAACGCGATTGATGTGTTGACTGATAAAATCAGTGAGCAAACTGACTTGCTGAAGGAAATAAATTTCTCACAAAATAGTGAGGAAACAAAAAAAAACCCCTGGGCCATGGGCCAGGAAAAAACCAGAACTCATGAAAAATTCATGAAAATAACAACCAGTGAAAGTACACTGGAGTATCATCAGTGACTTGACGGAGATGCAAAAGAGATCCTTCTCCCAAGGATAGGAGAACATGATGCTGAAAGGAGGCACCGTTGAAGGAGGGAACGAAGGAAGGTCAGTTGGGAGGTTCAAACGAGACCACCACCAAGCTGTTCCCTGGTTCTTTAGTTAGGATGGGGAAGTGTACTAGTATTATTTGTTGTAAATATAGTACCAATCCGAGTGTTTTGGCTAATTCTATTTTTATTGGTTAGTCTAAAGTTTCTGGGAATTGACTTACAGATAAACCGAGCCCTGCGGAGCTGTTTCTTTATTGAAATTTCTTAATTTGTCTAGGTGTAATTCTGTGTAGCATTGTTTAATTTGGATTTAAACTTGAATTTAATCTTCTACTTGGTGAAGTTTCAAAGATTCTATTCAGTTAATGAATTTGGATTGTGTCTGGAGTGTCCCTTGGGTTTGTTTTATTTTTGTCTTATTTTATTGCTTGTTTTAACAGTAGCAAAATAACTGTTTTGTGTTTACACTTTGAAATCTGGAGTGTTAACCAGCTCTCCTGTTGAAATATCGACATAATATTTCTCTCCTTAATTGCTGCCTTTTACTACAGTGGCAATCTTAACTGTATATCACTTTTTCGCACTGGAGTGACAACCAGAAATGCTTGAGAAAAATAATACTCTATTTTCTTACTTCTCTAAGGGGGGCGAAAAGTCGCAGAAAGGGTCTCCCTTTTATACTCCTTGGGTCGCCTTCCTTTTTCACGCTCTACCTTGTATTTACAGGATTTATTTACAGTGTATTTTTCTCAAACTGAATAAAAAATGAAATTTTCACGCTATAGTTCTACTGCGCTTTTGCTGCGCTGAACTGCGGTTCTACTGCGGTCAGACTGCGCCTAGAATCCTTATTGTCCTCCCTCACCTAAGCTATTTTAATGGTTAATTAGAACTTGGCTGTGCTGCATTTGCCACAGTTACCTATTTCAAATTCCCTATATATACCATTAAATTTGCTATGACTCAATGATTCTGAATTCAAACTTCGCATTACTATGCGTACAGCTGTGCTGAGACCTTCAGCTGATTTATTCCATTTTTATTTAGTGACATTCAGTTAAAATGAGACTGAAATGGTAAATGAGTGAATTATTCAGGTTTAAAACTGAAAGAAAAAGTTGCTAGTAGTCAAGAATTACTCAAACGAATGTGTTATAGCTCTCCACCTCATTAGAATATCGTTCCCTAAAATTCCCACCATGGTCCATCATAGTTTAGTGGTTTTCGTGAATTTCATTCATATTCCCTGATTCCCCTTTGTATTATCGCATCCTAATCCTCCATATGTATTGTTCGTTGTTATAGTAGGTCGTCCTTGAAGATATCATATTTTTATGTATTTTATTTAGGACTCTGGACCTCTTGAAGCTGTTTTCCCGCGCGTTTTCAGGTTTCTAACTTCATGTCCCTGTATCTCATTCATTTCTGGATGTTTTCTCACGTTCTTGGTATCATAAATTTTCATTTATTCCCACCTTTCCAATGGTACTAAGATTGTGTCCTATTTCCTGGTATTCGTTGAGTTAGCAAAAGTTCGCATGCACATTCGGTAATCACGTGCATTGTTCCCATAGTTGTTCGTATGCGGGCGCCGTTTCCGTTCAATTGTTCGGGATTTATGATATGTGTGGGTTTTTATTTCTTTCATATGGGCTTCTGTGATTTATTTCAGATTTTTCCCTCATGATCTAAGGTTGTTTTGCACTTTCCGTGCTTTGTTTTGACCGGGCTCTTCCTTATTTGGACGGAAATTGGTCTTCGTGATCTGCCGAAGTGCGGATCTCGGTTCCGACGGCCGGTTCCCTGCGCATCGCCACCCTCACGTGTCATTACACATGATGTGGATTTCTATATTCCTGTCATGGGTATAACTTCACAACGGCTGAACCGTTTGGGCTGAAAATTTGCATAACTATAGTTCCCCATTTTTCATAATTTCCGTGTAAATTTCGTTGTATGTTTTAATTATGGATCCTACGCAAACATCGTCTTTTCCCTGAGCTCGGACTTTTGATGTCGCTATTCCCGTTATTGGATATCTCATTAACGCATGATCCTTTTATTATGAAAATTTGGGAGGATTAAGATTAGATCTCTTCCTTTCTGATGGGCCATCAAGCTTGTCTCGGTCGTTACTGGTTAATCTTCGCACTTGCCTTTTAGACATTGTCCTCATTTTGCAGGAGTTTTAGTCATATCCCTGTCGTTTATGGGTAGTTTCCCCTGTAATTACTTTCATTGGGTCCGTTTGGGGGACATCTACATTTCCTATTATAAACACGACTTTGAATTTTGCATTAGTTCCTGAGGAATCCTTGTTCCGTGGTACTTCCATTCTTGGCTACATGTGAGGACGTGGGAAAGTAGTTTCCGTGGAGGTTCTCTGATTGTTTTTATAGTCAAATCTTGGTTGATTGTCCTAATTCTTGGTTTAATATTTGCTATAAATTCCCCCGAGAATTCCGTCTCGTTGATGGTAAGCTTGAAGTATTTTTGCTATTTTTCTTTCTTTCGATTTATTGCATATAGTCATAATAATTCGTTAAAATTCGTGTCCTTCTGTTTTTTTTTTTTTTATATCTACTTGTCGTATGAGGTTTTGTGATTTATCTGGCATATTTCCATAATGGGTTTCCATAGTGTGACCGTTATTTCTCCTACAGCGCGGGTGTTTGTATCCTTCATAGGGGCTTCCATGATTTATTTCAGATTTTTCCCTCATGATCTAAGGTTGTTTTGTACTTTCCATGCTTTGTTTTGACCGGGGTCTTCCTTATTTGGACGGAAATTGGTCTTCGCGATCTGCCAAAGTGTGGATCTCAGTTCCGACGGCTGGTTCCCTTTGCATTGCCACCCTCACATGTCTTTAAACATGATGCGGATTTCTATATTCCCGTCGTTGGTATAACTTCACAACGGCTGGACTGTTTGGGCTGAAAATTTGCATAACTATAGTTTCCTATTTTTCATAATTTCTGTGTAAATTTCGTTGTATGTTTTAAATATGGATCCTACGTAAACGTCGTCTTTTCCCTGAGCCCGGACTTTTGATGTCACTTTTCCCATTATTAAATATCTCATGGATGCGTGATCCTTGTATTATGAAGATTTAGGTGGATTAAGATTAGATCCCTTCCTTTCTAATGGGCTATCAAGCTCGTCTCGGTCGTTACTGCTTGTTCTTCGCACTTGCCCGTTAAACGTTGTCCTCATTTTCCGGGAGTTTTAGTCATACCTCTGTCATTTATGGGTAGTTTTCCCTGTAATTACTTTCATTGGGTCCGTTTGGGGAACATCTACATTTCCTATTATAAACACGGCTTTGAATTTTGCATTAGTTCCTAAGGAATCCTTGTTCCATGGTACTTCCATCCTCGGCTATGTGTGCGGACGTGGGAAAGTAGTTTCCGTGGAGGTTCTCTGGTTGTTTTTATAGTCAAATCTTGGTCGATTGTCCTAATTCTTTGTTTAATATTTGCTATAAATTCCCCCGAGAATTCCGTCTTGTTGATGCTAAGCTTGAAGCATTTTTGCTAATTTTCTTTCTTCCATTTTATCGTATGTAGTCGTAATAATTCGTTAAAATTCGTTAAAATTCAGGTTCTTCTATTTTCTCATATTTACTTCTTGTATGGGGTTTTGTGATTTTTCTGGCATATTTCCATAATGGGTTTCCATAGTGTGACCGTTATTTCTCCTACAGTGGCTACATGGTTGGTGTAGGGAATGGATGTGTGGTGATGCATGCTGTGCATGCTTTCTTTATTCATTGTTTATTACTCTTTATTTCTCAATGTAAACAATGTATATAAATTGTGGGGAAGGGTGAAACAGGTTTTCACTCTTCTCCTCCCCTGTCAAAATAAAGCTCTATACTGCCTAACTTCTGACAGCTTGAGGATAGCAAGAGTCAACACCAAGGTCGGAACCTCAACCGACCTTACAGTTGGCCACATTCAGGTGACCTTGTTCCCTACACTCGTTGGCCAGTTCATTGGTGCAGTTATAGCAGTAGGGCAACCTTGTCCCTTGGTGTGTTCAGCTAGGCATCCAGGTAGCAGGGGGGATAACTTGGAGGGCCAGGTGGATGGTCTCTAGTGGGTCATCATTCTTGTGTCTGCAGTTACGAGGCTGGCAGCGGGTGGGTGACCCCGTTTCCAGAGTGCTTTTCGGCCAGTACGTCGGCAGCAGTCAGGTGGCTATGTCTCCTTAGCGCATTCAGTGAGGTGTCCAGGTAGTGGTGGGATGACCCTCAACTCCACCTCACAGATTGGAACACAATCTGTGCGACAGTGTTGCAAGGGCCCAGAAATGGGTGTGGGGGTGTGGTTGTGTTGCAGGTAATGAGTGTGTAATGGTCTGGGGGAAATGATAACGTGGCATGGCTGCCACTTGGAAATCATGGACTTGGCCTGTGCCCAGCTCCAACTCAGTCCGGGCTCTCGCAGCCCATGTGGGACATCCTAGGTGGGCAGGGGCGAAGGTTGAAACCTTCTTCTGCTGTCAGGGGACAGTCCCCAGGTCCCCATGACCTCTCTCTATGGCCCACAGTCTAACCTGTGAACAGCCCTGTCCAGGGCACAACTCTGCTGTGGGTAAGAAAGTGAGAAAAAGGTTACTTCTCACTTTCCCACAGTGGCCACAATATGAGGAAAACTTCTGGGGATACCCGGAAGTCACATGAAGGCAGGATCCGGGGACCGGAGCATGTGGTGCATGGATCATGCGGCATGGGAAGTGCACATGGGAAGTGGAGCAGGTCCGGTCACGGGTCCGGGTCCGGGGTAAGTCAGGGTATGTGCCCTGACATCTTGCCATCTCATGAGTGCCTCAAGGACACCAAGGGCCTCGAGTTCATAGGCAAAGTACCTACATTGTGTGTTGGTAAACTTCTTGGACATGAATGCGGCAGGGTGGCAGGTCTGTGTCAGGGCACACCGCACCACACTGCACCACACCCCTCTATGCCCTCTCTTTCTCCCTCTCTCTCCTCCCTCCTTTCCTTCTTTCTCTTCTCTCTCTCTCTCCTTTCTATCCTTATATGGATGACCTCTCCCTTTTCCATATTTGTGGCATGGATGTGTCTGATGCTGAGCACCTGTCAGGGACAGCTCGAGGAAGGCGGAGGCAGCAGTGTAGCGCTCAGCGCTAGCGGCCTGGATGGTGGTGGGGCGGTGAGACCATATAGTGGGCAGCCCTCACTCGGGCTTACGTCCCTGTGTGGCTTCTTAGGCTGAAGCAGGAAATGTATTGTTATTAGAGGGGGAAGCTAGACTAAACTAGGGTACTTGCCTGAAGTGGGAAATGAGAAGAAGGTTACTTCTTCGGTCCTGCTTCGGCTTAGTTTATATACATGTGGGAATGGGTCATGTGGGGGTGCCACGTCATCCCCGGACGAAGCCGGGTTACTGCAGGTGGCTCCATGGTTGATCCCGAGTGTTAGAGGGGAAATACAAGTAGGAATGCGCAGCGTGTCCGGCGTCGTGGTGCCCCTACAGGGTGCTCGGCGTTGGACACGTCCATGCTACAAGTGTGGGAAGGAAAGAGAGGTCGTCTGTATAAAGATAGCAAAGAGAAGGAGGAAAGAAGAGAGAGTGAGAGAATGAGACGATGAGACAAAAAGGAGAAGGAGGCAGCGGCGGCGGCAGTGGCGGCAGCATGCCCTGACATCACCCCCCCCCTTAAGCCGCTTTGCCTCAAAGTGGCTAGAGGGTTCCCTCGTTCTCTCCTGGGGGCGTTTGGGTGCACTTTGTAGAACTCCTCAATCCGGTCGCGCGCATTGGCCAGGTTGTCAAGGGGGAGCCATTCATTCTCGGAGTTTGGCCAGCCTGTGAACTTTACCAAATACCAGAGCTTCCTGCAGCGCCAGCAGGAGTCGAGGACCTTCTCAACTTCGTACTCTTCCCCCCCGTCAATGATTTCGGGGCCTGGGTGAGGGTCGGCAGGTCGTTCGGCGATCTCGTCTGGGCAGTGGGGTCGGACATTCGTTACTGACACCACTGGGTGGACTCCCTTTTGCCATGCTGTAAGTTGGAGCTTGATGGCGGCGGGGGATACAACCTTGAGAATTTTAAAGGGGCCTGTCCATTTGTGATCTAGCTTCTTGGTTGGGCGGTCCATGGTGTAGTTTTGGGTGCTGAGCCAGACTTGGTCACCCTCCTTGTACTCAGGCGCCACTTCCCGATTCCGGTCATAGTAGCGGGCCATCTCCTCTGCTGCATGCTCGAGTGCCGCTTTCGCCTCCTCTTGCATTTTCATCATCCTTGAGGTGAATGCGTCTGCGGCTTCAACTTCTGATGTGCACGTAGGTTCTGTCCCCATTCTGGGTGCTGGCCGGTGTCGAGCTTGAAGGGGGTGCAGCACGTGGATGCGTGGATGCGGTTGTTATGGGAGAACTCAGCTAGTGGGAGCCAATCTGCCCAGTCGTCTTGGTGGTGGTTGACAAACACTCGGAGGTATGCTTCTATCTCTTGGTTTACCCGCTCTGTCTGTCCGTCCATCTGTGGGTGATAGGGCATCAAGGGGGTCAGTTCGACCGCTAGCAGGGCTGCCAGTTCTTTGGAGAACTGGGAGACGAAGGCGCTCCCTCTGTTGCTGAGAATTTCCTTGGGGAGGCCGTGATGTTTCCAGACATGTTCAAGGAAAAGTCAGGCGATTCCCGCCAAGTCCACTGTCATGACTGTGGGGATTGGTTGGATGCGCTTGGAGAGGCGATCCACTACAACCAGGATGGCGTTGTAACCCTTTGACTCGGGGAGCTCTCTGATCATATCTACAGAGATTACCTGCCAGCGGCAGGTGGGGATCTTGTTCAGCATGAGTTTCCCCACCTTCCGTGAAGGGAACAATTTGACCTGGTTGCAGGTGTCGCACCCCGCTACGTAGCGGCCCATGTACTCTGCCATCCAGGGCCACCAGTAGTCACGGGAGACGAGTTCCAGGGTTTTCCATCACCCTGGGTGCCCCATCACCCATGTGTTATGGTGTAGCTGCACCAGGTTGTGGTGGAGTTGCATGTCTTTCAGGACGTACACCTTTCCTCAGTAGAGGACCAGCTCTCCATCTTTGCTCCATTCATCTGACCTGAGCATTCCGTCTCCTAATTCCTTCAGTGCTTTCACCACTTTCTCGTCACGATCCTTCGCCGTGCATATCCTTTCCAGGATGGTCATCTCTTCTCCCTCCACCGTGACAGCCTCAGTCACGTGGGCTTCAAACCACTCTGGCTGCAAGAGGGTCAAGCTTTCATTGTCGTCCTTCCCTTTCGGGTGGTCAGCACGGTGTGAGAGGGTGTCCGGTTTCCCCATGAGCTTCCCTGGGCGGTGGATGAGGGTGAAGTGGAACCGGGATAGGAAGAGTGACCATCATGCTTGGCAGCGATTCAGCCGCTGTGCAGTGCGGAAATAGCCCAAGTTACGGTGGTCGGTGTAGATATCGACCTTTTCTTCTGCTCCTTCTACGAAGTGGTGCCACTCTTCTAGCGCTTGGACTATCACGAGCATTTCCTTATCGTAGATTTCGTAGTTTCATTCTACTTCAGTGAAGCTTTTGGACATGAAGGCTATGGGGTGGAATTTGCCATCGGCTTGGAGCTGGGATAGGACGGCGCCGGTGGCAAAGTTGGAGGCATCGCACTCGAGTTTGTAGCCGCCACTGTCAGCGGGGAAAGCAAGGATGGGGGCAGAGGTGACGGCTTTCTTAAGAGCGTTGAAGGCATTTTCTTCGCTCTCCCCCCATTCCCAGACCTTCACTTTGCGGGTTAGCACATGGAGTGGGCGCACTGTCTCGGAGAAGTCCTTGATGAAGCGGCAATAGAAGTTTATGAAGCCCAAGAAGGACTGCACTTCTTTCACCTTCGTCGGCGTCGGCCAGTCAAGGACTCCTTGGATCTTCACTGGGTCCATGGCCATGTTGCCTTCGGAGATGACAAGTCCGAGGTACTCGATGCAGCGCCGCTTGAACTTGCACTTCTCTGGTTTGAGGAAGAGTTTCCTCTTCTGCAGCGTTCCCAGCACTTCCCACATGACCTTCTGGTGTTCCTCTAGGGTGGATGTGAAGATCAAGATGTCGTCCATATAACAGATGACGACTTCTCAGTCAATGAAATCCCGGAGAATGTCATTCATCATGGTTTGGAAGGTTGCTGGGGAGTTGCACAGTCCAAAGAACATTACCATGGGTTCAAACAGGCCTCAGTTGGTCGCAAATGCTGCCTTCCACTCATTGCCATCTTTGATCCGCATGTTGTTAAACCCCCCAGCACAGATCCAGTGCCGAGAAATACTTTGCATTTCGAAGGCGTGCAAGGATGTCGGAAATGAGTGGGAGGGGGTACGAGTTCTTGACCGTTATCTCGTTGAGCTTTCGGTAGTCCTGAACCAGGCGCAGGGACCCGTCCTTCTTCTTGACGAAGAATATGGGGGCGCCCATTGGCGACTTCGACGGGTGTATGCGCCTGTTCCGCAGGTTCTCGCACAGGAACTCATCTAGTTCCTTCTGTTCCGGTCGGGATAGGGGGAACGTCTTGCCTCTGGGTAGCTTGGCGTCGGGGGTCAGGTCAATGGCATGGTCCCAGGGCTTTCACAGGGGTAGCACGTCGAAGGCTTCTTTTGAGAACACATCCTGGAAGTCCCTGTAGTGCTCGGGTACCAGCTCTTCCAGCGTCAACGGCTTCGCCTCTGTGTCTTGGGCTTCCTCCACCAGGTGTTGGGATGGCATCGTGGTTGCCCTTAGGTTGTGTCCCCACCCCAGTGGGATTACAGCGGCGTAGATTCCGTCACCGGGTTCTACTTCGAGGGCTTGCCTGACATCCGCTTGTGGCGATTGGCAGGAGGAGGGGCAGTGGGACATGATGACCTTCTGCTGTGCCCAGTCGACCTCTGGGTTGTGGTGTAACAACCACGAGTGCCCAATGATGAGGGACTGCTGTCCTAAGTTCGCTATGGCGAAGCGGGCACGCTCTGTGTGTTGGCTGAATGTCAACAGGGCCTCCAGTTCCTCTGTGATGGCTCCATTCTCGTTAGGCATCCCATCCATGTTGCGAACTGGAATGGGTTGGGGGAGCGGGGTCGTCTCAAGCCCGTGCTTCCAGATGAAGTCTGGGCTCACAAAGTTCCCGGTCATGCTGGAGTCTAGCAGTGCTGATACGGTGACTGCAGCGAGGGACGGTAGAGCGGTCACCTTCACTTTCATATTGAGGGAGCGGGGGGATTGCTTGGCAAGCACATAGATGGCAGGTGGGGAGACGGCCACCTCAGAGGGCAGGCTAGCGGTTTTTGTGCTCTTTCTGGTTGAGGATGCGATTTTCCTCTGTTTCTTAGCAATCACCTGGTGGAATTTGGACAGCGGTGCAGACTCGCGCGTATCTCTGTATTTACACTGGGTATCATTGCTTGCAGGCGGCTGGGACGCATTCCTCACCGGTCACCTTCTTGAAAATCTGCAGAGGGGTTCGCTTCCTCTCTCTGCTCCTCGTTCCCCTCAGGTGTCCCCATCAGCTGGCTTCTCAGCCCTTCTGCAAGTGCTGGAAGGTCTCCGGGTGCATGCAGCGCACTCGGTGGACCTTTGGGAGGGGGCAGTCTCGTGCGAAGTGCCCAGGGGCATTGCAGTTGTGGCATAGCCCTCATCGTTGGTCTGCCCTTGAGCGGTCAAGGTCCATCGGCTGAGGCAGTGGGGCTGTAGTTGTGGGGGTAGTAGGGGTCGTGGCAGGTTGCGGCAGTGGCCCCAGTGGCGGGCGCAGGAGGGTCTGAGAGAGTGATGGCAGTGGTCTGGTGGGGGGGAGGGGCAACTTGAACAGGGGGGTCGGGGTTGAGTCGCCTGGAAGCGCTGCCATTGGTTGTCAAGGAGGGTAGCCTCTCGTTTCCATTCTGCCCAGGTTCTTGGCATGGGGTGCAGACGGTAGATGCTTTCATGGAGCCAGGTGTTGATCGCTTGTTCAAAGTGGTCTACCAGCCCTACGTCACCTAGCCGCGAAGCGGGACCGTGGATTTCGAACTCCTGGATGATTTTATCCACGGAGTCAGTGCCTTGCCGTAAAGCGGCGAGCTTCTGCCGGGCGGTGGCTTCCCGGTTGGGGTCTTGGAACATGGCATCCAGCTCTGGCATGAACTCGTCCATAGTGATCACGGGGGATCCCACCATCAGCAGCGTGATCGTGCGCTGTGTTGCCCATGCTCCCGCAGCTCCTCCTTTCATGTATGACAGGATGAAAAGGATTTGGGACAGGGTGTCGGGGAACTCTGTGGTGTGGACATGAAAGTAGATTCTGCATTCTGCTTTGAAGCAGTCAAGGTCCTCGCTTGCTCCGGCAAAGGCGGTGGGGGGGGCAACCTTGGGCGCTTTGGGCTTGGGTGTAGGTGCGGGTGTGGGTGCGAGCGGGGCCGGTGGGTTTTGGACGTGGCTCTCGAGGATGGCCTGCAGTTCCTGGAACCTAGTCAGCAGGTCTTGGTACTGCTCTTCAGTCACCATGCTGGAGGAGGTGGGGGAGATTAGGTTGAAACCTTCTTCTGCTGTCAGGGATGGCTCAAGGAAGGTGGAGGCAGCGGCATAGCGCTCAGTGCTAGCAGCCCGGACGGCGGCGGGGCGGTGAGACTGTATAGTGGGCAGCCCTCACTCGGGCTTACATCCCTGTGTGGCTTCTTAGGCTGAAGCGGGAAATGTATTGTTATTAGAGTGGGAAGCTAGACTAAACTAGGGTACTTGCCTGAAGTGGGAAATGAGAAGAAGGTTACTTCTTCGGTCCTGCTTTGGCTTAGTTTATATACATGTGGGAATGGGTCACATGGAGGTGCCATGTCATCCCCAGACAAAGCCGGGTTACTGCGGGTGGCTCCGTGGTCGATCCTGAGTGTTAGAGGGGAAATACAAGTAGGAATGCGCAGTGCATCCGGCATCGCAGTGCCCCTATGGGGTGCTTGGCATCGGACACGTCCGTGCTACAAGTGTGGGAAGGAAAGAAAGGTCGTCTGTATAAAGATAGAAAAGAGAAGGAGGAAAGAAGAGAGAGTGAGAGAATGAGATGATGAGACAAAAAGGAGAAGGAGGCGGCAGCAGCGGCGGTGGCGGCAGCGTGCCCTGACAGCACCCTGCATGGGTGCTGCAACACTGAGCACGCTGCACATCCTTACTTGTATTTCTCTTCTCTTACACCTGGAATAGACTGCGGAGTTGCCTGTGACAACCCAGCTTTGTCCGAGGTTGACATGGCACCTCCACGTGACCCATTTTCACATGTATATAAATTTAGCCGAAGCAGGACCAAAGAAGCAGCCTTCTTCTCATTCCCACTTCAGGCAAGTGTTTCAACCTAGTTTAGCTTTTCACCTTAATGACAATACATTCCCGCTTCAGCCTAAGAAGCCGCACAGGGACACCAGCCCAAGTGAGGGCTACCCGCCATACAGTCTCACTGCCCTGCCGCTGTCCAGGGCTGCTAACGCTGAGCATTATGCCACTACCCCCACCTCTCCAGAGCCATCCCTGACAGTCTGCCACTTTTTGCCTTGTCCAATTAGTGCACCCATGCCTGCTGGGCATGCATCTGTTATGACTCAGATGTGGAGTTTACTCCTCTCTTCTTCTGAGAGGTTTTCTGGTGGATTCCACTGGATGGGCTTCAGAACCAGAGCCCTGCATGCAAGACGTTGATCTTGTCAAAGCATTTCTGGTGGAGTGGTGTCCACCTGAATATCTGCTTGTTGGAGCAGATTGTTTGCAGTGGCCCTGTGTAGCCACTGACATTCAGCATAAATATCGATAGATATTCTGCCATTCCCAAGAATCATAGGACTCCTGTGTGGTCTACTGGCTCTTGCCAGTTGCAGATTTTCTCCATTTTGTCCACTTGAGTGTGGATGCCTTGTTCATCCATGCAGCTTCCTATAACATCTAGGATTGGGGCAAACGGCTGGAATTTCTTCTGGCTTATATAGAACTTTGCCCCCTTGAGGCAAGTGAACAACCACAGTAATGCTTTATTGTGGTTCTCCACCAAGCTTGTGCTGGTGAAGATGTCGTTGAACCAGACATGTAGATGTCTGCCTACTTCTCCTCATAGTTCCCAAGTCAACACACACTGGAAAGTACAAGGAGCGTTGCAGTCTCCTTGCTGCATTGTGTTTGAGTTGTACATCCCATGGGGCATAGAGAACATCATCTTATGGATGTCATCTGGATCCACGTGTATTTGTTCATATGCATCCGACATATCAATCTTGGATCAGTATGTTGCTCTGGCGACTGATTCTTGGATCAGTCACATGTCTGGCATTGGTGTGATGTCGAGAATTGTATTCGAGTTACAATTTCTTGCATCGATTACCATGCGCAAGGATCCATCTGCTTTGTGGATGCACAGTAGTGGGCATGCTCGCTAGCTGCTTGCAGGATACCACCATCCTGCTTTCACATAGCGATCTATTTTGGTTGCTAGTGCTTCCTGCAGTGCTGCAGGACATCTCGGGGTGTTTTCCCAAAATTTCTTGTTCGGATCCTTTAACAGGATTTGATGGTTCACCTCCCTCAAGGGAGGCATTTCTAATGGCACTGGCACCATTATGATTTCGAATTTCTCTCTCCACCACTCCCTGAGTATTTCAAACTCGGGGCTATTCATGGAGAGACTTTCCAGATGTGGTACATCTGGAAGTTCTAGTCCTTCTGGACTAGGATTGGGCCAACCTTCAGGGTACTTCCTTCTGATTACCCTGAGGTGTGTTTTTGTCTCACCTTGTTAGACACAGGTCTGGGGTCGCCACTGAGGGTTGCCATTGTGGGCCACTATAGGCCATGATGGCCATGATGCCACAAACAAGGCCCAAGGGTAGGGCATTTGGCCTCAGTGACTCTAAAGGAGCGCTGTCTCTTGGCCCTTATTTCAGACTCACTGTCAGAAACTGTATTCGAGGTAATCGTGGGAAGCGGAGCGGAGTACAGCGGCGTGTCAGGGCTCGGTCCTCGATCAGGGACAGCCCGACCTCAGGCCTGGGTGTGTGCGGTGTTCCGGGTGGTTGGGCGCTAGACCCTGTCCTCAGCTCCTCAAACTCACTGAAGGGACTAAGCAGGGATTGAGTTGTCATGTATTACAGAGGGTAACTACAACTTGCCTAAGTGGGGATTGAGTTGAGAAGAAGGGTAAGTTTCCCTATTCCCCGCTTGGCTACTATAAAAGGGAAGTGTACTGTACAGTTCATAATGTGACTCCGGGTAGAAGCCGAGCATGTTCCCACGACTCGGAAAAGGTGTCACATGGGTTAAGGTGAGTTGCTCGCCTTGACCCACATGATTTTTCCTGCGGGCTCACATGCGGGCTGAAGTTGTGAGAGATATGTAGGGATGGGGAGGTCAGGGAAGTGGGGGAAGTCTGGGAAGGTGGTTCTGGGGTGTGGTTGGGTGCCCTGACAGCAGGGTCAGGGGCCGATCCCTGACACCACCCCCCCTCTATGCCACTTCGCCTCGAAGTGGCTGTGGTCCATGGTTGGGGGGTTTCCTTTATCCTCCTTGGTCTGGGGGCTTCCGGGTGGGCCTGGTGGAATTCTTCCAGGAGGTCTGGGGAGTTCTCCAGGTTCTCTCTGGGGAGCCATTCATTTTCTGAGTTTGGCCAGCCAGAGAATTTGACAACGTACCAGAGCCATCCATACTGGTACCTGGAATCCAGGATTTTCTCCACTTCATACTCCTCTTCTCCATTCACGATGTCCGGGCCAGGGAGCGGGTCTGCATGGTGTTTGGAGATTCTGTCTGGGGCGTAGGGGCGGGTGTTTGAGACCGAGACTACCGGGTGAATTCCTCTTTGACGGGCCATAAGCTGTAGCTTTACTGCTGCTGGGGATACCACCTTGACGATCTGGAAGGGGCCAATCCATCTGTGGTCAAGCTTCTTGGTTGGTCGGTCTGTCGTGTAGTTTTGAGTGTTGAGCCAGACTTTGTCCCCAACTTGGTAGACTGGTGCTGCCTTCCGGTTCCTGTCATAGTACCGTGCCATCTCTTCTGCTGCATGCTCCAGTGCTGCCTTTGCCTCCTCTTGCATCTTCATCATCCAAGAGGCAAAGTCATTAGCCCCTTCGACTTCAGACATGCGGGTCGGTTCAGTCCCCATGCATGGGTGTTGCCCGGAGTCAAGCTCGAAGGGGGTGCAGTGGGTGGAAGAGTGGATGCGGTTGTTATAGGCAAACTCGGCAAGCGGCAGCCAGTCAGCCCAATCATCTTGCCTGTGGTTGACGAACACCCGGAGGTAGGTTTCTATTTCCTGGTTGACACGCTCCGTCTGGCCATCAGTCTGTGGGTGGTAGGCTGTTGAAGGGGCGAGCTTGATCCCTAAGAGGTCTGCTAGCTCCCTGGAGAAGCGGGAGACAAATGCGCTGCCTTGGTCGCTGAGCACTTCCTCTGGGAGGCCATGATGCCTCCAGACGTGTTCGAGGAAGAGCCGGGCCACGCCTGCTGAGTCTACTGTAGTGACTGTGGGGATTGCGTGAATGCACTTGGAAAGTCGGTCTACCACTACCAGGATTGTGTTGTACCCCTGGGAGTTCCCCAATGGTGTCTACTGAAATCACCTGCCACCTGCGGGTGGGGACCTTGTTCGGGATGAGCTTCCCGACTTTCCGAGATGGGAATGTCTTCACTCTGTTGCAGGTGTCACACCCTGAGACATACTGTGCAATGAGGTACTCTCCAAAAGTGTAATCCTGCGTCATGAAATCATGAGGAGTCATGACATGTCACAAAATTTCATGACCCCTCATGACATGTCATGACAATTGAATTGAATCAGACATTTTTTACATTGAAAATTTTGGATTTCATGACAGTTCATGACAAATTGTCATGAACTGTCACCAAATTTCATGAACCATCATGAACCCTCATGTGCTGACAAGGTTCATGACTGCTGGTGACACAATATGACATGATGCCTCATGGAGGTTCATGAGTGGTCATGATGTTCATGAACCTTCATGACCTTTCATGGAGTGTCATATGTTTATTTTGACCTTTTGTCAGAGACCAGATCAAGATGAAGGAAGGTCTCCATGGCAGAGGGAGCGACTTATGCCAGGAGCGCTGTGCCAAGTAACACGTCCATGCCCTAACTTACTAACTGGCAACCAGAACTAAAAGGGGGTAAACTCTAGTCGATTTTATTACTGAGGTGTAACCTATGTACAAGTTGAGTATATATAGTTACAACAAGGGCTGGCCTGTAAATGGCAGGGCCGAGTGGAGCAGAGCTAACGGAGTTAAACATTAGCCGATTGAATATTACCGACAAGTCGGGTTATGGGGTTAGCGGAATGGTAGGCGATAACCCAGAAACAGAAAGGAGGGATGGGCCTGAAGGTGGGCTTGCAGGGCAAGCAAGTGAATTGCCCAGTGGAGGCGGGAGTGTGCTAGCAGACGTCGGAGCTGTTTGGAAACCTTCGGGGCTCCATACTTAGGGAGGCATAGGTAATATATTGAAAAGAGGGGGTGGTGACCATCGATGTTACAGGAATGGGTTCCGGGGAACCCAACCTGAACCGTTCGGCTCACTAATGGAGGTGGCTGTGTAGCCATCAGAGGGAGAGCAGAATGGGATGAGTGTCTGGAAGTACAACCTGTGGGTTGGCCAACGGTAACTTGGCACTCCTGGGAGCATACTGGTAGCGAGTATGATGTGGGCTCCTTGAGGGAGCCACCTGGCTGTCTGCTAATGGGGACTTGGCACTCCTGGGAGCATGCCGGTAGCAGGTGTGCTGGGAGTGGTCGGCTAGCAGTGACTTGGAGTGTACCGGTAGCACAGGATACTGGGACTCCCAAAGGGAGTCACCCAGTTGGTGGCTATCGGTGACTTGGCACTCACGGGAGCGTACCAGTAGTGGGAGTTGTTTGGGAAAGCGGGCTGGTGGACCAGTGCATGGTAGTGGGTGACCGTGGGAAGTGGGACCCGCGGGTGTGTGGCCAGGCATCCTGGAGCTGCCTGGACCATATCCCTCTCCTAAGGAGGTGGGATAGGTTACAGTTCCTGATAGGGAACTTCTGGTTGGATGGGAGTGGGCAGCAGGAGGTTGGGCGTGGGAATGCCCTCCTCGTTGCAGTTTTGTCATGGAGAGGATGAATAGGGAGGTGGACATGGTTCCAGGGTTACAGGTTGAGTTTACAGTGGTGGCACAATGGTGAGGATGTTACAATCATGGTACAAGGTTTGTGGGTTATGTATTCGATAATGAGAAAACATCTCAGCAATTACCATACATGTCATATGACTTGTATCTATCTAATACAAATGTTATAATGGCCAAAGGAAGTCCCTTGGAAATCAACAAATCCCCCAGCCAGCACCAAAACCCAGTGGGAAAGCTTGGCATGGGGTTTGGCAGAGAATGGGGTGAGAAGAAGTAAGAAACATCTTACCTGTGTGCCTGGTTGCCTGTCATGGACCATACGATTCTCCATTTCCATAACAATCGAAGAGAAGTGGAGGTGGTTGTGGAATACAGGAGCTCCAAGGTTAGTGAGGAAGGAGCAGAGGTAGTCTGGAGAGTTCGGAGGTAGTGGAAGTCGATGGCCGAGTATGGATATGACACCTTTCCCCATCATGTAAAATGCTATAATGTCCCATGATGCATCATGGACATTCATAATGCTCCATGATGAGTCAATGCATGAGATGTCACAAGCACTTATGAACTGTCATGTGACAGACCTTATTTGTGACAGCACTGACTGATCAACCTCCAACTCATGGACTTGTGTTGGCACTGCACTGAGCTCTGCTTTTCCTCCAGCCACCTTTGCTGCTTGGTGTCAGAAACAGTGCTTGAGGGTATTCATGGGAAGTGGAGCAGAGTATGGCAGTGTGAGTGATCACTTAGGTGATAGGTTACTCCATTGCAAGGCATCAGGGGGTTGGGATGTTGGTTTCAACAACTCAGGGGAGCGTTGTGCCACCTGCTCTAGGCTATCCTGTATTTCAGGTGTAGCAGAGGGAACCTGGTGGCAATGTAGGCTCAAGTGAAGATGAAGTCAGAGGTGAACTATGGACAAGAGGACTTGGGGGGTATTCTAGTTGACATTCAAACTGGGGTACATAGGTAGTATATTATCTACAATGCATAAATATGAAAGGGAGAACAGAAGAGGGGCTGGTCAGTCTGGCACCTGGATGGGAGGCAGAGCAGTGAACACAACAAACTAAATGAGGGATGAGAACCAGGGAGACAGAGAGTGAGAGAATGAATTGAACAATTAAACAAAGAGGCAAAGTAGGGAGGCAACTGACAACCTGGGTGCCAATATAGTAGCAGATCAAGTGTCAATATTTTACTTATTCATTCTTCACCTGGGTTCTTGTATTTAACAATCCCCACTGGCCCTTCCCATGATTTCTCTCCCTTATTTATACCTTTCAGGGACCCTAGTCTGAAATCAACTAGAGCAACCCCCCTCTTGTGTGATGCTTTCATATCACTTTCAACACATAATTAACCATCATGCCCCCAATTGTCATTGTTGCACCAAGAATCCTAATTTATGATCAATCACAATGATTCTTGGGAAGACTCATAGTGGTCCATGAGGGTCCATAATCCTTTATGAAGCCCCACGAAGGCTCATGACACTTCATGACACTTCATAGACAGGCATGTAACCACTCAAAACCTGCCTGGAACCACTTAAGTCATGAGCAATCATGAAATTCCATGATGGTTTATCATGAACTGGCATGACTGTGTATGACACTTCATGCTGCTTCATGAAGTTTGGTGACCATTCATGAAATGTCATGACTTCCATGATGGTTCATGAACCACCATTACACTTTTTGCAAGTTACTGTGTGCAACATACTGTGCCATCCGGGGCCACCAGTAGTTTCGGGAGACGAGCTCCACAGTCTTCCACCGCCCAGGGTGGCCTGTTGCCACTGAGTCATGGTGGAGCTGTGGGTCTTTCGGGACGTACACCCAGCCCCAGTGGAGGATCAGTTCCCCTTCCTTCTCCCATTCATCCAAGTGTAGGGTCCCCCTTTCCAGCTCTCTCATTGCCTTTACCACTCCCTCATCATGCTCCTTCCCCCTGCATATCCTGTCCAGGATGTCTGCCTCTTCTCCCTCCACTGTGACCCCCTCCATAGCTCTGACTTCAAACCAGCCTGGGTGTAGGAGGGTCATGTCCATGTTGTCGTCCTTCCCTTTCGGGTGGTCCAGCCAATGTGAGAGGGCATCGGGCTTCCCCATGAGTTTCCCTGGTTTATGGACTAGCAGGAAGTGGAAGCGGGAGAGGTAGAGGGACCACTGTGCCTGACGCCGGTTTAGCCTCTGGGCTGAGCGGAAGTAGGAGAGGTTTCTGTGGTCGGTGTATATGTTGAACCTCTCAGGGGTGCCTTCAAGGAAATGGCGCCACTCTTCCAGGGCTCGGACTATGGCAAGCATCTCCTTGTCATAGATTTCGTAGTTCCTCTCTGCATCTGAGAAGCCCTTTGACATGAATGCCACTGGGTGGAATTCCCCATCTGTCTGGAGCTGGGAGAGTACTACCCCTGTTGCGAAGTTGGAGGCATCACACTCCAGTCGGAACTGACCTGAGTCCGATGGGAAGGTGAGGACTGGTGCTGAGGTGACAGCCTCCTTCAGCCCGTCAAATGCTTCCTGTTCCTTCCTCCCCTAGGTCCACTGCTTCAACTTCCGGGTGAGTGTGTGAAGGGGCCGGGCCTTCTCGGAGAAGTCCTGGATGAAGCGGCGGTAGAAGTTGATGAACCCCAGGAAAGACTGGACCTCTTTGACCTTCATGGGTGCTGGCCAGTCAGTCACTCCCTGAACCTTCACTGGGTCCATGGCAACATGGTTCTCCGAGATGACAAGGCCCAGGTAGTTGATCTTCCGCTGCTCAAACTTGCATTTCTCCAGTTTGAGGAACAGCTTCCGGCCCCTCAGTGTGGATAGGACCTCCCGGACGACCTTCCGGTGCTCCTCCAGGGTGGGTGTGAACACCAGGATGTCGTCCATGTAGCAGATGACGACCCCTCGGTCTATGAAATCCCTGAGGATGTCATTCATCATGGTCTGGAAGGTGGCCAGGGAGTTGCACAGTCCAAAGAACATCACCATTGGCTCAAACAACCCTCGGTTGGTTGCAAAGGCCACCTTCCACTCGTCTCCCTCCTTGATGCGGATGTTGTTGAACCCCCACCACAGGTCGAGGGCTGAGAACCCTTGGCATCCCAGAGGTGGGTGAGGATGTCGGAAACTAGGGGGAGGGGGTAGGAGTTCTTGACAGTGATCTCATTCAGCTTTTGATAGTCCTGGACCAGCCTTAAGGAGCCGTCCTTCTTCTTCACAAAGAACACTGGGGCCCCCATGGGGGATTTGGATGGGTGGATCCGCCCATTTGCCAAGTTCTCCCTGAGGAAGTCATCGAGCTCTCCTTGTTCTGCAGGGGACAGTGGGAAGGTCTTTCCTCGTGGCAGCTTAGCCTCGGGGATGAGGTCAATGGTGTGGTCCCAAGGTTTCCGGAGTGGTAGCTGGTCAAAGGCCTCTTTTGAGAAGACGTCCCTGAAGTCTCGGTAGCACTCGGGCACCATCTCCTCGAGAGGCTTTTCCCCTGGGGTGGGGTCCTGCGCTCTTTGGGCCATCCGCTGTGATGGGGTGGTGGTCGCCCTCAGGTCGTGTCCCCATCCTGGGGGAATCACGGCTGCATACAGTCCATCCCCGGGTTCTACTGTGAGGTCAGGCTCCTTCGGAGCTATTGGCGCCACCCTGATCCTTTGGCAGGCAGGTGGGCAGCGGGACATGATGACCTTTTGTCAGGCCCAGTCCACTTCCGGGTTGTGGTGTGTCAACCACGAGTGACCAATAATGACTGACTGGTGCCCCAAGTTGGTCACTGCAAAGCGAGCTCGCTCCGTGTGTTGACCAAACGTAAGGAGTGCGTCCACCTCCTCCATGATGGATCCATTCTTATTTGGGGTGCCATCCACATTGTGGACTGGGATTGGTTGGGGTAGGGGGGTAGTCTCCAGGCCATGCTTCCAGATGAATTCATGACTGACAAACATCCCTGTGGCCCCTGAGTCTAGGAGGGCAGAGGTGGTCACTGAGGCGAGAGAGGTGGTTGCAGTCAGCTTCACCAGAAGGTTGAGGGACCGGGGAGGGCATTTGGATAGTACGTAGATCGCAGGTGGGGGAACAGCAACCTCAGCCGAGGCGCATTGTGGGTTCTCTCTGCGGGGTTTTGTGGGTGTGGCTCTTTTTTTCTTAGCGATCACTCGGTGTAACTTAGGTTGCGCTGTAGTCCTGGAATTGCCATGGTATCTACATGCAGGTACAGTGATGCTGGGGGACGACTGGGGCACATCCCTCACCGGTCGTTGTAGGCAGGATAATCGCCCACATGCAGAGCCGGCTCGGATATCCATTTACACCATTCAAAAATCATCTTCATTCGTTCCATAATTCGATACAAACTTGGTACCTAAAAATACTCCTAATTCCTACGAATCCGTCGATGTCAAGATCGTCCCAATCGGTGGAGATTTGGTGGAGTTAAGTGTTGGGGAGGTTGGCCATGGTGCGGGTCACGGGATCTGGTCATGTGCGGGTGTATTTAGGCAAGCGGGAAGTCAGAAAAGCATGCTTCACACATTCCCAAGGCATCAAATAAATTGGGAAAAATGTTCTTTAGCCGCGTAAAGGTTATTCCCAGCCACATTTCCAGTTTCGGGTACTAATTTTGTGAAATCATTGATAAATTCCCGATTTTCCTCATATTTTCACATTTTTACCATCATTTTGATATATTGGATGATATTCTTTTATTCTTTTGATGCCCTTTTCAAATATTTCGCTTACGATGGGGTCCAGGAGCCATATGGCGCCAATATTTCCCATCAATCATTTCTAAAAATGTTTATTCTTTATAATCCTGTACATACCGGGATTGAAAAATTAAGTTCTCCCCTCCTCTAAATTTCTCTAAGGCGCTAGGACGCGTCAGAGTTAGTGTGAGTGTGTTAGAAGTTCCTACAGTAGGAGTAAGGGCAGTCGTCTAGCCCACAAAGAGTGGGTAGTGGACACTGAGCCCGGACCTTGCGGAATTTCCGGAGGATTTCCCGGAGTTTTAGGATCGAGGCCAGTGGAGAAAAGGGTTTTAGTGGAGAGTTTCCCCCACGAGCTTGGTTGGCGCTGAGAGCCGCTAGCTCTCTTGCATCATCCTCCTGAAAATCCTCAGCAGGTCTCTCCTCCCCTGCTTCCTCCTCTGCACGGTCCAGCTCCTGGGTGAGGGGGCGGTCCTTTAGCAGGTCTGCAATCGCCTGGAGGTCTTCCAGGGCCAGGTGGGTCATCTCCCTAGGGGCCTCCCCTTGTAATGTGGCCCGGGCCTGATAGGGTCTCGGCCTCAGGCAGTCTCGGGCTATGTGCCCTAGCTGATTGCAGTTATAGCAGGGTCCAATGCGCCTCTGCTCAGTCCTGGGGGGGCGGATGCGGTCCAGGTCCATGGGTTGGGGGCCGACTTTCGGGGCTGGGGCTGAGGGTGTGGATGCAGCGGGAGGGGGAATGGGCCCGGGAGGAGGTCAGGAGTGGAATGGGGATGGCTTGACAGCCAGGGGGTGGGCTTGAGCTTGGGTGGCTTGGAATCGTCGCCACTGATTGTCGAGGAGGGAGGCTTCATGCTTCCATTCCGCCCATGTCATGGGCATGGGCCGGAGGCGATAGATGTTTTCGCAAAGGCGTGGGTGAAGGGCATGCTCAAATTGGTCCACCAGAGCAACATCTCCCATTTGTGACACTGGGCTGTGCAGCTCAAACTGCTGGATCAGTTTGTCTACCAACTCATTCCCTTGTCGGAGTGAGGCAAGCTTTTGACGGGCTGTGGCTTGTCGGTTTGGGTCTGCAAACATAGAATCGAGTTCCTCTGCAAAGTCATCAAAGGAAATGGCTGGGGCTCCTGGGGCAAGGAGGGTGTTGATGCATTGGGTGGCCCACGGTCTGGCAGTCCCTCCTTTCATGTATGACAGGACAAACAGGACTTGGCTGTGTTCGTCCGGAAACTCGGCATGGCGCATGCTCATGTAGAGTCCACACTCTGCCTTGAAGCGGTCTAGGTCATCTTGTGACCCAGAGAAGGGGGCAGGGGTGGCTACTTTGGGTGGCTTATGAGCCGGAGTGGGTGTAGGGGCCAGGGCTGGGGCCGTGGGTCTGGTCTGGGTGGCCAGTTGGGCCTGGAGATCTTGGAGCTGGCGGGTCAGCTCCGCTATCTGATCTTCCAGCGACATTGGGGGGATAGAAGTAGGTTGAACCCTTCTTCTGCTGTCAGGGCTCAGTCCTCGATCAGGGACAGCCCGACCTCAGGCCTGGGTGTGTGCAGTGTTCCGGGTGGTTGGGCGCTAGACCCTGTCCTCAGCTCCTCAAACTCACTGAAGGGACTAAGCAGGGATTGAGTTGTCATGTATTACAGAGGGTAACTACAACTTGCCTAAGCGGGGATTGAGTTGAGAAGAAGGGTAAGTTTCCCTATTCCCCGCTTGGCTACTATAAAAGGGAAGTGTACTGTACAGTTCATAACGTGACTCCGGGTAGAAGCCGAGCATGTTCCCACGACTCGGAAAAGGTGTCACATGGGTTAAGGTGAGTTGCTCGCCTTGACCCACGTGATTTTTCCTGCGGGCTCACATGCAGGCTGAAGTTGTGAGAGATATGTAGGGATGGGGAGGTCAGGGAAGTGGGGGAAGTCTGGGAAGGTGGTTCTGGGGTGTGGTTGGGTGCCCTGACAGCGGGGTCAGGGGCTGATCCCTGACATGGCATGAGTGGTCACTTAGCTAATGAGCTACTCCGTTGCAAGGCGTCGTGGGGGTTGTGACTTCGGCTTCAACAACTTGGCTAGAGCATTGTGCCACACGTTCTAGGCTGTCCCATATTTCACATTAGCGGGAAAGACCTTGCGGCGATGTTGACTTAAGCAGGGATGAAGTTGAGAGGCGAACTTAAGATGAGAGTACTTGGGGGGGGAATTCTAGTCGATATTCGAACTAAGGTACATCGACAGTAAACTACAAGTATAAATACGAAAGGAGAACAGAGAAGGGGCCAGTCGGTCCGGTGCAGGATGGGAGTGGGATGGTAAGTACGACAGAACTAAAAGAGCGATGAGGACCAGGGAAATGGAACAGAAGAAATGAATGGAACAGAGGATGGCGAAGTTGGGAGGCAGAATGAATAGGCTGACAATCTAGGCGCCAATATGGTGGCGGATCAGAATGTCAATATATGAATAAATCAAATGTCAATAAAGGAATAACCAAGTGTCAATAAAGGAATAAACCAAATGTCAATAAGGAGCGGATCAGCGGCGACCATATCAACCGCTAGTTAGTTAAGCGAATGAATAAGCATAAAACGGTATCGGCTGAATGGCTGAGGAACTTAAGTGGTGGCAGGAGAACGAAGGAGGTGCTGCTATGGGGTCGTAGAACGGGAACCACTATCGGCGCTGCTAAGTGATGGGCAATGGCACGATTAATGGGTGCGAGTAACAGGTGCAAGAATGGGGGTGCAGAAAGTGGTAGAGGGGTGGGGGCTTTGCGGGGCCGTGACACTCACTGGGGTTGCCTTGCTGGGGTCAGGACTTGGGGAGTCATGGTCAAATTGATATTAGAGCTGAAGTACAATAAAGTATCATACAGGATATATATAGGGAGAATGAATGAATGGAAGCGGACCCGGGCCAAAGGCCGAAGGGTCCGGAAGCAAATATGAATAGGGAACGGAGTTGGCCACATAGCAGCTGGCAATGACCATGGGTCAAAACAAACAATAATAGATAAACAAGAAAAAGCATAGGGCTGCAATAGCAGCAATGGTATCATAGCGGCACTGGACTCGGAGTTGGGCTGGAGTCAGGTGTGGGAATGGTAGTGGCCCGGTGAGGGCCAAGCAGGCGGGGTAGAAGGAGTCGTGCTGGAGGCAGACTTGGGGTGGGAAGGCTGGTGTGGCTGGAGGGGAGTCAGCCAGGTGCAGGGGAGCCTAGGGGCAAGCACGGGGGGTGAGCAGGGGGTCCTCAATGTTAGAACTGGGTGAGGGCAGACGATTCCGGAGGGGAACAGGAGACTTAGCAAGGAGGGACCTTGGCCTCAGTGACTCAAGCGGAGCACTGTGCCATTGCTGTTTGTCCATTTGGTCCTTAATTTCATAGGAGGCGAGCAGGAAGTCTCTAGGGGGCATTTCCGGTCGATTTTAGACTAAGGACTAAAACGAGTATGTACAAGTGCCGATATATATAATGGAGAAGGCAAAAGCACAGGGAAACAAAGGGGGTCCGAATCGGAACGAAGGCGTCCAAATGGGAACAAAGGGATGACAGAAGCAGAGCGGTACTGAAGGTCATAGGGCAGAACCTGTGGTACGTTGTAACGGGTCTATCACTCTAGACTCGTGACTCAGGTCTGGGGGGGGTAGGTCTCTCTCTAGTGTCAGACAGATGTAGTGGGGTCCTTGGGTACGGTGCTGATAACCCTCTCTAACTACTGTACAGCAGTCACGGAAGAGTCCGATACAAATAGAAAAGGAAAGTCACATGCGTGAATGAATGAAAATAGTAAAGAAAATAAAGAAAATGTCATATCTCCTCAACAACCCAACCAAATCCAACGATCTTAGACTCGTCAGAACCACCTCTACAACCTCTACAACTCCTACTATTACATCGACTCACCAATCCTAATCCCTGATGCAGTAAAGGGTGAAGTGTGCAATGAGGCTCGTTTTAACCCGCACGGACTTGTTCCCACAACAACGTCTGAAAGGAGGTAAGGAGGGTGAAGCCCAGAGGGGCAGGAGGATGAGGGGAAGTGGGGATGATGACTAACTGGCTAGAATGGGAAGAAGCAGCAGTCCAAATAGGGATGAGGGGAAAACGCAAGAGATACATTACAAGCGGTGTTGTGGGGACAAGTCCATGCAGGTCAAACCAACACTTATCACACATTTCACCCCCTACTGCATCAGGGACTAGGATTGGTGAGTCGTAGTAATAGTAGGAGTTGTAGAGACTGTGGAGGTGGTTCTGACGAGTTCAAGATCGTCGGATTTGGTGGAGTGGTTGAGGAGATATGACTTGTTCTTTATTTTCATTCATTCACGCATGTGACTTTCCTTTTATATATGTATCGGACTCTTCCATGACAACTGTACAGACAGTTAGTTAGAGGTTAGACAGAGTATCAGCACCGTACTCGCAGGACCCACATCTACCTGAGAGATAGAGAGAGACCTACCCCCCCCAGACCTGAGTTGCGAGTCTAGTTGGATTGACCTGTTACAGCAGCGAAAGTGCTGAAGATGATCCATGGAGCTTGGAGGTTGTGGAGCTTATGGAGGTTACAGAGGCAGGGTTGAAAGTCCAAGGAATATTGGCAATGGTGTTTACGTAGTATGAGGTCACCAATGCAATGGACTAAGGCTGAGTGTCAGAGACCAGACTTGAGACGAAGGAATGTCTCCGTAACGGAGGGCTTTGGCCTCAGCGACTTCTGCCAAGAGCACTGTGCCTAGTGACACGTCCGTGCCCTAACTTACTGACTGGCACTTAGAACCTAGGGGGGGTAACTCTAGTTGATTTATCTGCTGGGGCGTAACCTATGTACAAGTGGTGTATATATATGGTTACAGCGGAGACAGTTCCGCAATTGGCGGAGCCGAACGGAGCGGAGCTAACGGGGTTAAGACATTAGCTGACTGAATATTACCGACGAGTCGGTTCGCGGGGTTAGCGGAAAGGCAGGCATTAACCCAGAAACGGAAAGGAGGGATATGTCAGGGCATACACCCTGACCTAGCCCATACCGCATCCACACCCGCACTCGCACCTGCACCCGTGACTGCACCCAGCTGTTGCACTCCCCGCGCGTGCCCTGTGCCGGATGCTCAGTGCGGCCGGATGGCCCGGACCTCGGGTCTCGGGTCTCATGTGACTTCCGGATATCTCCGGAAGTTTTCGATGTATTGTGGCCACTGTGGGAAGATGAGAAGTTAACTTCCTTCTCATCTCTGACCCACAGTAGGCAAGTTGTATATACTTGCCTCTCTTTTATATATCATCTCTGACCCACAGTAGGTTGTGCCCTGGACAGGGCTGGTTACACCTGGGACTGTGGACCATAGGGGAGGGTCATGGGGACCCGGGAGTCATCCCCTGACAGGATAGGCCCGAAGGTGGGCTCTGCAGGGCAGGCGAGTGTATTGCCCAGCGGAGGTGGGAGTGCGCTAGCGGACGTCGGAGCTGTCCAGAAGTCTTCGGGGCTCCATACTTAGGGAGGCGTAGGTAATAAATTGAAATGAGGGGGTGGTGACCATCGAGGGGTACCGAGAGGTTTGCGGAATACGGGGGCTCCGAGGTTGGTGAGGGGGGAGCGGAGTTAGAACGGAGGGATCGGAGAGACCGGAAGTCGATGGCCGGGGATGGATATGACACTGAGGTGGAGTCAAAGTCCGAGGTAGGAGCTATGATGGAGTCTCAGAGCGAAGGTACGAGCGGTGTCCAAGTACAAGGTACAGGACAGTGGTGGAAGGTCGTAACTTGGTGGGAGGTCAGCGGGAGAGGGCCAGAGGGAAGAGAGAGGAAAGAGGGAAGAGGGAAGGAGTGGCGGAGATGAAAGTTGTCAGGTCCGAAGGTGAGTATCAGAGCGGAATGGGAGAAGAGTAGGAGGATGATGGAAGGGTGGAGGTGTTGTGAGGAGGAAGCAGAGGAGTGGGAGGAGGAGTAGGAGGAGTAGTAGTAGGAGGAGTAGTAGGAGGAGTAGTAGGAGGGTGGCAAGAGGGGTGGTGTTCGGTCCGAGGTGGGTATCAGAGCGGACAGAGATAGGACAGGAGAAGGAACGGAGGAGTGGAGGTGGCATGGGAGGTGAGAGGAGGTGTGGTGCCAGGACCGAAGGTGAATATTGGAACGGACAGCGGTAGGGTAGGACTCCGGAGGTGGTGAAGGAGGAGGTCCGGGAGTCGGGTCGGGATCAGGTATGCATGGATATGACACTCAAGGAGAATAGGGATGAGGGTTGGGGCTTGCGCTCATGCTCGCACAGCAGGATGGGCTCGGGTGGCATCGGGACGGGCAGCTAATGGGCCAGAATGCACAGCTGTGACACACCTCCCTGTCAGGGAGGCTTCTTTTTTGGCTGTTCTCGAGCCCTTGCTCGAGTTTTCCACCCATGTGATCTCATCGCACAGTCTTCACTGACTCCAAGGGTGTCTGTGTTACCCTTGTTCACCATTCTCACTTTATGAGACCGGAAGCCTAAGCTTACCTGGTTTTTATTTAACCAGGGAGCACCAAATAAGGTGTCGTATCTGTCAATGTTAATCACATCAAAATAGTGTTTTTCTACATAACAAGATCTGTGATCTTGTTCCTTTCGTCCCCATTTGGAGGATGACTGGGTTCTCCAATTGGAGGATTGGGATGTGGACTGCATGGACGAATTCCAGCGATATTGCATCCATTTCAGCTCCACTGTCAAATAGCACATAGGCTTTTACACCTGCTATTTTTACGTGAACCATCAATGTTCTCTTTGTCAAGAGCAGTCTGTTTGCGGGATATTTTCCCACATCTTTTGAGATGCAAAGTTTTGCATCAAACAAGGGGGTCTGGGTTTCGATGGACTTTTGGTCCTTTTTCCCTTTCTCCTTGTTTTCCTTGGGCACTTTTGTGTATTTCCCCAAGGTGTCTTTTCTTGGTGCTTCCACCAAGGCTTTGGCAACTTTCTTGTCTGTGGATTCTTCTAACTGGTGTGTTACTGCCAGTTTGACTCTGTAATTGATGTCATCGTGGTCAATGACTGGGGCCCATCCTTATGGTCCCAACATTAACTTCCTCACCCTCTGAATTGGGTGAGTATTGAGGTCCCTCATATGGGTCCTCTACTTTGAAGCTTGATGCTCCGGAGTCGCCAGAGTTGTTCTCTGGTTTTTTGTCTGATGAGTCTTCCAACTCTTCTTATGCATTCACGATTCCCATGGCGGCTATGCACCTTGGCTTTTCATCGCTCATAGCATGATGTTTAGGGCAATCTTTTGTTTGCCCTATTTTGCTGCATTTGCCGCAAATTGGGACTGACTTTTGATCAGTTTTCCTTGAATATTTCGAGGATGTATCCTCTTTCCATCTGGGTTTGGGCTCTTCAGCCTTCTTTCCTGATGGGAGAGCTCTACCACAGCTTGTGGTCACTGTGGTGGTTGTTCAGGGGTAATATCCCGATTTGTATGCTGAAGACATCTTCAGCCTGTCAATTATATCATCTATTAGAATTAAGACTATGTCGCGTTAGACTGCGACAAGGATTATACATGAGTCATAAGATAAAATACTGAGAAATAGTTCTCACCTCAGACTTGAATAAGAGTTCTGAGGGAGAAATTCCTCCCTTATATACGCAACATTCCTGAGTGGCAACGTCGTCGTACAAAGGGAGTTTTAAGTTGAATAAGAAAGGGCAAAATGCCCCCAACACCTCATAGCGCCCCAGAATAACTGCTACGAATAACCGCCACACAACTTCCCGATGTAAACAAAGTTGGTGTTCTAATATGCCCACTCAACGATGATTAACATCGATAACACCCATGTCCTTCGTAAATTTGTCATGTTTGGCCAGCGTGAGTCCCTTAGTGAGAACATCAGCCACCTGATCGCCTGTTGGAACGTAATTGAGCTCGACGTCGCCATTACTGATGCATTCACAGATAAAGTGTTGCCTAACGCATATGTGTTTAGTACAAGCGTGGAAGGTGGGATTGGCAGCTAAGGCAAGAGCGCCTTGGTTGTCACCGAGAATAGTGTGTGGGATGGAAGGTGGACTGAGGACATCACCAAGGAATTGTTGTATCCATATGGCCTCTTTAGACATGTGTGTCAATGCCATGTATTCTCCCTCCGTACTCGAAAGTGTCGTTGAAGACTGCTTCTTTGAGCTCCATGAGACAGTGGCTCCTGCGATTTTGAAAACAAATCCAGAAATAGATTGATGATCGCATGGGTCGCCTGCCCAATCGGAGTCGGAGTACCCTGTGAAGTCATTGTCGCGTGTTTTACCGTTGTAAACCAACTTGTAGTTCTGCAAGTGATTGAGGTACCGGAAGACGTGGTTGACAGCAACAAGGTGATCCTTTCCAGGATTCGTGGAATACTGACTAAGAGTGCCCACTGCATATGCAATGTCAGGATGCGTACCTAACATGGCGTACATTACACTGCTGATACGAGATTGATAATCACGGATATTGACTTCGGGTGCATCGAGTCAGGGTAACTTAAAACTGGACACAATTGGAGTCTGTCAGGGGACATAGCGTAAGCGGTTCTCTGTTACCCTATCGATATCACGTAAGACTATATCACCGCATGTGGCCGCATCAGCCCTCATATATCGTAAATCCCTCACCTTCTCCTGATCCGTCCGACTCTGCCCCCTGATCCGAGTGTTCCTTCATCTCTATTCACTTTGTTTTCTATCGGATCATTGTTTAGTTCCTTTGATCCTATCTCTTCCGATTGATTGATGTCACTCGTGTATATAGCTCTATGTGCCACTGAGGGTTGGAACCTCAGCTTTGTCTACGACTAGGTTTTCGGGCAATATTCGACTCGGACTCATGAGTGATCCCTGACAGAGTCGAAATAGGGCAAGAATTAGTGAAATTAAAACGAGAGAGGATGTCTTTAACATAGCATGACTGGGAGATATAGATTAAGCGCCGCAGTCGATTGCGAGTGATCTCGAGTCCTAAAAACCAGTTGATCTTGCCAAGGTCCTTCATATTGAATGCCTTCATGAGTTGGGCCTTTTTGTGGCTGAGTAGTTTGAGGCTGTTAGACAGAATCATGAGATCATCGACATAGAGTGTGATGATACAGAAGATCCCCCCTTCCCATGCTGAACAAACACAGCATGATCAGAGTCGCATCGGAGAAACCCGAGTTTCCCGAACTCCTCTTTTGCCTTCTCGTACCAAGCTCTGGAAGCCTGCTTCAGCCCATACAAACTTTTCTCTAACTTCCAAATCATGTCGTCCTTCCCATAATCGGCACAACCTGCTGGTGACTTCATATAGATGGTGTGTTCTAGGTCGCCATTCAAGAACGCGGTTTTAACTGGACTTCGAGATCGAGCCATGCAGCGATAGCGAGTAGAATCTGGATTGAGACCCATTTGACAACAGGTGCGAATGTCTCATCGTAGTCGATGTGATAAACTTGACCAAAACCTTTGGCCACAATCCTAGCTTTATAGCGCTCGATCATTCCATCAGCCTTTTTCCTTAACGCAAATACCCAACAACACCCGACGATATTACGAACCTCAACCTCATCAGTTTTAACTGGAACGTACATCCGGGTTTTTTTGAGGGATAGTAGTTCGTCTTGACAGGCTTCAAGCCACGCATCGGAGTCGGGCCTGTTCATGGCATCGTTATAGGTGAGTGGCACTTCGGTTTGTGCTACGTGAGCATGTTTGACGCCCACTGGTTGGGTGTCTACAGGCTGATTGGCCCAATTGTAGGAAGTGACAAAATACTGGTCATTGTCATCTCGGATTCACGTACGCCATTCGCGCATTGATCATTGGGGAGCTTCTGGGATGACCTCATCCTCCACATCTCCCCCTAAGAGTTCATCACCCTGTCCACCATCCCCGACTTCCTCCTCACCGTCATCCATTTCATCGATCTTATCTCCAATCTCCTCTCCTTCTCCCATTCTTCCATCACCATTACCATTTCCTCTTGCCTCTTCATCCTTATCAACAACGTGTGACGATGGCTCTATGACAGAGGACTCAATCGTGATGCGTTTGGGTTCAGGAGACTCCTCGAAGAAATGTACATCGCGAGATTCATGAACCTTGTGGGCTTCAGGCTCGTAGATCACAAACGCCTTCTTGCTGACAGCAAGACCCAAGTGGATTCCTGTGATAGACCTAGGGGCAAGTTTGTCCCATTGCTTTTCGGGGATGGCAAGCGTAGCTTCACAGCCGAAGGTACATATGGTGGAGACTGACGGCTTATTTCCCGTCCAGAGTTCGTGTGGAGAGATGCCATCCGGGAGTGCGGAGTGGGGAATGATGTTTTTAATGAGCATGGCATGTCGAAGTGCATAAGGCCAAGCTGTTCGACCCACATGCAACTTCACACTTTCGAGCATGATGATCGTCATCATGACGAGTGTTCCGTTCACTCTCTCGGCAATGCCATTTTCTTGTGGTGTATTGGGATTCGTTTTCTCATGGACAATACCAATCTCCCTGAGGTAATAGGAGAATTCATTGGAGAAATACTCACCACCGCCGTCAGTGTGCAGGATCTTTAGTTTCTTCCCTGACTGCCGTTCGGCTTGGGCCAAGAAATCTTTGAACGTTTCGAGTGCATCGCTTTTCTTTTTGATTGGGTAGACGGTCAGGTATCGGGAGTGGTCGTCAACGAAGGTGATGAAGTACTGATATCCTTCGCAAGTCACAGTTTGGACTTCGCAAACATCGGAGAACACGCATCCAAGAACTTCATTTGAATGGGTGAGTGTCTGTTTGGGAATGGGGGAACGTGTATGTCCTGAGGCCTCACATTCTTCACAGTAGGTCGAACCTCCCTTCCCATCTCCAACTACTTCCATACCTGTGGCCATCCTGCTACGGACCATCTTCAGTATCGACTGAGTCGAGATGTGTCCTAAGTGGGCATGCCAGACATCAAGAGATGCTGTTGCTGTTGTTGTTCGAGCGACTAGTGCGGTATCGACATTCCCAGTCCCAAGATTCTTGGTGATGAATGCAGATTCCAATCGGCTGACGATGCAGGGTAGCCTATAGAGGCCATTTGATGCCTTTGCAATGCCGAGTAGCTCATTGTTTGGGTTGAGGATCTTACAGCAATTAGTCGAGAACTGGATTTGCACTCCAATGGAAGTTAGGTGTGTAACGGATTGGAGGTTAGTGCCAATCTTTGGACGTTGCTGATGATGATGCAGCGATCGTTAGTTCCATTATTTAGGACAACTTCGATCTGTCCCTGGCCAGTAGCAAAGAGAGCTTGTTTATCACCTAGGTAAATTGGTCGAGGAGGGTGGAGAGGTGAGTATGTCGAACCAATGCCGGTTTGCGCAAATATGAGATGATGCACCCGAGTCCACAATCCATTCAGTCATGTTGTCACGATCACTCCTTGAAACGGCCGCATGTTCCTCTGCCATGAGGACATCGACTGTTATGGAAATGGGAATTTCCCATTTTAGACTCTTATGGGTTCTGTATCACATGATTTGTATAGTAATTAAGTTTAACCAATCAACAATTACCAAAAAACCCGCTGTGCTAACATCTGTTAAACCTCATGTTACAACATCTGTGAAACCACCTGTAAAACCTATGAACCACCTCACCTCCACTTTCCACTTTCCTGCGCCAAGAACGGACGAAAATGGGCGCCTCCGGCCCCATTTTTGTAACATCGACCTTGGTGTCCTTCCTCTTGGCCCCCTTTGACGAACTCTGTCCTTCATCTGCTTTAGGTGGACGTTGTCCCTCCGATCCTCCCCCTTCAGCCCAACATCATTCAAAGGTGTGTCCGAGTTTGCGCTTGCAGTTTGGATTCGTGCAGCACGGACGTTCTTTGTTGGACTTCCTTCCATCAGACTTACTGGAGTTTTTGTCAGGTGTTTTTCCAGATTTGGCAATGAGGACGGTAGACGAGGATGGTTTTGCCTTCCTCTTTTCTTCTCTGAGGATTTGTGCTATCAACTTTTTGCAGGCCAGTGTTGACACATCATCGATATTGGCCAGTGTCATTTGTTGTAGTGTCTCATACGAATCTGGTAGCGCCTCCGATACAATCATGGCGAATTTAGCATCAGTGTAGGTATCGCCAAGGCTTGCTAAGCGGTCTTGTAGTTCACACATCTGGATCAGTTGAGGCTCCATTGGCTTGGAGTCGTCCAGTTTGAAGTGGTGAAGCTGAGTCATAACTCTCGCAGCATCCTGTGCCCCAGCACCGTTGTAACGTTTGAACAGGGTTAGCCACACTTCCTTTGCAGTATCCTTCCCTTCGATAATGGACAAAGGCATGTCTTCGAGGGTAAGTCTGATCTGGGTCAGTGCATGGCCGTTCTTTCTGTCCCATTTGTCTGCATCAGGGGTGGATGAGGCGGCAGCTTGTTTACCAGAAGAGGATGAAGGGGAAGAGGGGGGAGGGGGAGAAGGTCTGGTTGAGTACTTTGATTTGGGATTGACGATATCCCAGAGTCCTCGATCAGCGAGAATCATTTGGCTGCATATGGCCCACATCCGATAGTTCCATCCATCACTTTTGAGTTTTTCGATGTTGTAAATACTCTTGGAACCATCAGCTGTAACATTAGTGGTCATAGTTAGGCTCATAACCTATTAGAATTAAGACTATGTCGTGTTAGACTCAGACTCGAATAAGAGTTCTATATTGTAAATACCTATGTCGCGTTAGACTGTGACAAGGATTATACATGAGTCATAAGATAAAATACTGAGAAATAGTTCTCACCTCAGACTCGAATAAGAATAAGAGTTCTGAGGGAGAAAGTCTAAGAAATTCCTCCCTTATATACGCGACATTCCTGAGTGGCAACATCGTCGTACAAAGGGAGTTTTAAGTTGAATAAGAAAGGGCAAAATGCCCCCAATGCCTCATAGCGCCCCAGAATAACCGCTATGATAACCGCCACACAATTTCCCGATGTAAACAAAGTTGGTGTTCTAATATCATCCACATGAGTGTCAGAGACGGGGAATATTGTCAGAGTCAGGCGGACTGTCAGAAGATGGACTGAAGACAGATGGGTTTCTGTCTGAGTCGAGGTCGGAGGTTGTGGCAGAAGTCTGTTGGAGCGCACACATGCAGATATGTGGGCGGAAATATGCGGCACATCTGGGGGCGCTGTTCAAGGTTAGCAGAGTGGGATCGCAGCCTCAGTGACTCAGGTGGAGCGCTGTGCCCTGAGCTTGATGTTTGGGGGAGATCCCATATTTACAGACTGACACTTACAGCGGACTTCAAACAAGACTTGCAGGCAGAGCGGACCTGTAGGAGGAGCGCGGACTCTGCGAGCACGGACTCAGAAGGGGGGAAGCCCCTTTGCAGAAGGAGGGACTCAGGCCAGACAGGGGGGGGGGGTACTCTAGTTGATTTCAGACTGAGGTCCCCGAAAGTATTTACAAGGTATAAGTAGGTAAGAGAAATCAAAAGAGGGACCGGTTGGTCCGGTGCAGAAATAAGTGGAAATGAGTGGGGACTTGTCAAACTAAACCAAGGACAAGAACCCAGGAAATGGAGGCAAGGAATGAATAAAGTCAAAGCGGATCAAGTACCAATATTGACAGATTAAATGAATGAATAGGAAAGTGCAATAGCACATGGATCAAGTGCCAATATTGGCAATGAAATGGGTGAACATAATAGGCACTCGGCAAGGAATGAATGAATGCTGCCGAGTGGCAAAAGGCCAAAGGAAAAGCGGGGTCGGTGTGCGGCACCGACGCAAGTCTGCGAAATGGGATGGGGGAATCAGCTGTCATATCCATCCCCGGCCATCGACTTCCGGTTCCTCCGATCCCTCTGGTCCAACTCCGCTCCTCCCTCACTAACCTCGGAGCCCCCATATTCTGCAATCCTCTCGGTACCCCTCGATGGTCACCACCCCCTCATTCCAATTTATTACCTACGCCTCCCTAAGTACGGAGCCCCGAGGACTTCCGGACAGCTCCGACGTCCGCTAGCGCACCCCCGCCTCTGCTGGGCAATACACTCGCCTGCCCTGCAGAGCCCACCTTCGGGCCTATCCCTCCTTTCCGTTTCTGGGTTAATGCCTGCCTTTCCGCTAACCCCCGAACCGACTCGTCGGTAATATTCAGTCGGCTAATGTTTAAACCCTGTTAGCTCCGCTCCGTTCGGCTCCGCCAATTGCAGACCCGTCCCCGCTGTAACCATATATATATCCCACTTGTACATAGGTTACGCCCCAGTAGAAAAATCAACTAGAGTTACCCCCCTAGGTTCTAATTGCCAGTCAGTAAGTTAGGGCACGGATGTGTCACTAGGCACAGCGCTCTTGGCAGAAGTCGCTGAGGCCGAAGCCCTCCGTTACGGAGACATTCCTTCGTCTCGAATCTGGTCTCTGACATCAGCGCAGCACTGATAAGTCTGCAACAGAGGGTGGTCCGTCAGTGCTGTCACAAATGAGGACAGCATGATGGCCAGCAAAGGTACAGAGGGGAGTGTTGACCTGACTACAGGGTGTGGAGGTCAACCAGGAGTGGCAGGGGTGCAGAGGGTGCAGAGGTGGGCAGAGGTCCGGATGTGGAAGATGCATGGAATATGGAAGATGCAAAATATGCAGAAGATGCGGAGGCAGGGATGTGAGTGAGTTGCGCTATAGGCCTAGGAGGAACCAGAGGGACTGGATGCCAGGAGCCCAAAGGCTTGGGAACTGGAAGTGAAGTCGGAATGCCGGCAGGGTCTAGGGTCTGATTGTTGGCAAAGTCTCACTTGATAGGGCAGGGGGCCAGACATCGGATTGAGGGCTGGTTGGATCAGGCTTTGGGTTGGCAGATTTGCCTATCAGCATTGATTTGCCACTGACAGAGCCCTGGGATTTGTCGGTCATGACAGCAAGATATTGCTCTTATCATCTCCTCGTTTGAGGAGAAATCCACTCTGATCCTGTCATGAGTGATCATTTCCCTCTTCCATTCAAGGGGAATGTTGTTCAGGAACCTGGCATTGAATGACGCCTGGTCAGGCAGCGTCACCATCTGGGACACTGCTTTGGACAGTTCTAAGTAGAACTGTTTTAAACCTTTCTCTGCTTTGTATTTAATGTTGTGGTATTTCTTTGTTGCATTCAACGCAGCAGAGGCTTTGATGAAAGTTCTCATCAGTATGTTGAGAACTTGAGGAACATGCCCTCATCTCCTCTGAGGAGAGTTTCATCTCGGAGTCTTATTCCGAGGTCGAATGTGGGTCCCCCTAATCCACAAATCAAGCAGTCCAAATGGACTTCATCGAATTGGGGGCCTTTGCATCCTCACGAGGCAAGGAATCCCAGTAGTTCTGTGAACCACTGCCAGAACGACTCTATGTCATTCTCCCCTGACCATTTCTTGGCAGGGAAAGCTGGCCCATTCTTCAGAGCTTCTGGCTTCACTCCCTCTGGGCAGGGAGTGAGTATTCTCACTTCAGCCATTCTTATGGCCATTTTTCCAGGTACTCTTCTTGCTCCCCTGCCTTTTCAGGGTCACTATCCAATGGAGATTTCTCCTTTGGCAGGCTTTTCACTGGAGGGAATCTCTCTTGCAGTGTTTCCTTCATTTCAGGCGATTGTCATATCCATCCATGGCCATCATCTTCCACTACCTCCGACCCTTCTGGACTACCTCTGCTCCTTCTTCACTAACCTCAGAGCTCCTGTATTCCGCAATGACCTCCACCTCCCTCAATGGTCACCACCCCCTCTTTTCAATATATTACCTATGCCTCCCTAAGTACGGAGCCCTGAAGGCCTCTGGACAGCTCTGACATCTGCTGGTGCACTCCCGCCCCCACTGGGCAATTCACTTGCTTGCCCTGCAAGTCTACCTTCGGGCCTATCCCTCCTTTCCATTTCTGGGTTATCGCCTGCCACTCCACTAACTCTGTAACCCGACTCATCAGTAATATTCAATCAGCTAATGTTTAACTCCGTTAGCTCCACTCCACTCGGTCCTGCCATTCACAGGCCCACCTCGATGTAACTATATATACTTAACTTGTAGATAGGTTACACTCCAGTGATAAAATCGACTAGAGTTGATCCCCCTTTAGTTCTCGTTGCCAGTAAGTAAATTAGCGCATGGACATGTAACTTGGCACAGTGCTCCTGGTCTGAGTCACTGAGGCCAAAGCCCTCTGCCATGGAGATGACTCCTTCATCTTGATCTGGTCTCTAACAGTTAGCTCTGCTCCGCTCAGCCCCGCCATTCACAGGCCCACCCTCGCTGTAACTATATATACTTAACTTGTACATAGGTTACACCCCAGTGATAAAATCGACTAGAGTTGATCCCCCTTTTAGTTCTTGTTGCCAGTAAGTAAATTAGGGCATGGACATGTAACTTGGCACAGCACTCCTGGTCTGAGTCGCTGAGGCCAAAGCCCTCCACCATGGAGACAACTCCTTCATCTTGCTTCTGGTCTCTAACAGTATTTTATCACTCCCTGACAAGTACATGTCTTGTATGGCACCCAAAGCCCCTCGCACTCATTCGCAACTACACACATTGGTTCCTAACTCTGCCTCACTGTCCCCTGAACCCTCTCAGCCTGGTCCTAGTCGTCTGGCAAGAAACCCAGTTGAATTTCGCAGCTTCTCTAATTTAGAAACCCCTCTCCCGTCGACTCCGATCATGTGCCCTGTTAGAAATCGATCACCAGTTGCAGATTCCGACTTTGGAGATGCCATGGAACAGCCCATAGATCCAGTTCACTTCTTTGGACTCAGTTCTGAGGTCCCTGATTTTGTCGACCCTCCTCCTGCTGATCCTCCCATCCCCACTGTCCCAGCCACTGACGATGCCGAGCCCATCCCCAATGTAGCTATCACACAGCTAGCCCAGGCCATTGCCGGTTTGGCTCGTCACACCGGACGTCCACCTCCTCCACCATCTTCTGCTCTCCGGACCAAGGTCTGCGAGCCCGAACAGTTTGACGGAAAAGATCCCCGTGAACTCCGAGTATTTCTGGTCCAATGTGAACTGAACTTCCAGGACCACCCCCTTGCTTTTGCTAGCGACTGCACCAAGGTCATCTTCACGCAGTCCTACCTCAAGGGGATGGCCCTTGATTGGTTCGAGCCAGATCTGTTATTCAACCAAAATTCTTCACTTTGTCCTCGATGGATGAATAACTACCAGGAGTTCGTCAACAAACTTCAAACCAACTTCAGTCCTCACAATCCTGTGGGTGACGCTGAAGTCCAACTAATGACCCTGGATATGAAGGATGGGCACCACATCAACAAGTATGTTGTCGAGTTCAATTGACATGCTTCTCAACTTCATGGTAACGGAGAAGCCACGCTCGATCGTTTTTTCTATAACGGATTGCCAGAACGTATAAAGGATGACATTGCCAGGGTAGGTAAACCTTCTACTCTTTCGGAACTTCGCACCTTGTCACAGACTTTCGATGCGTGCTATTGGGAGCATAAATCCAAAGTGACATGCCACATGAAACCCTCCTCCTCCAACATCTTCGACAAGACCACTACCGCTTCTCGCTCCGACCCCGTTCCTTCCTCCTCCTCGTTCAACTCCTCTTCTGGTAGCAAGCCTCCGAAGGACAACAAAAAGTCCAAGGCCAGCTCCACTAAGCCAGATCTTTCGTCAAAACTCAGAGACAATGGCAAGCTCATGCCACAAGAGCGTAAGCGTCATCTCGATGAGAAACTTTGCATGTTCTGCAGTCAGTCTGGCCATATGGTTAAGGACTGCCCCAAGTCTTCTTCTCGCATGTCTAAGGCCCGCATGGCCCAGACCGAGGAGCAAGGATCCGCTTCTGCAGAGGCAAAAAATTAGTCCGCAACCCTGTGGACTCTGCACAGACCGGGGGTTGCGATTCTTCCCTCTGTGTGCTCAAAGAAGTACGCTTAAACGCATCTTCCATTTCCAACTTGTCCTCCCTCCACATTCCCGTTTCCTTTTCTCTTTCTGATGGTCTATTTTCTCCTCTTAATGTTGACCCTCCAGTTGATGTTCTACCCGTTGTAGATAGTGTTGCTGATGTATCACTTTCTCCTCCTCCACCTCCGACTACTTCCATAGATCATTCCACCTCTCTTCACTTCACTTCTCTCTCTTCTCCTGTTTCTTCTTCTCCATCCGATGTAAGGACAAAAAATAAACTCTTCCGCACCTATGAGAATGTTCCTGCATTCATAGACTCTGGGTCTTCAGACTGCTTCATTGACGGCACATTCGTGAAGAAGTTGGCCCTGAAGACATATCAGATTAAACCTCTACAACTACACCTTTTCAATGGTAGCACTAACTCAATCATAACCCATGCCATTGATACTCCCCTCCACTTCGCTTCCGGAAACATCACCCCCACGACTTTCTTTGTCACATCGCTGGATGGATCTTGTTCTCTAGTCCTAGGACACAACTGGCTTACCCGCTGCAATCCGTTGATTGACTTGGTCTCAAGCAGTATTACGTTCCGAACTTCCGAACCTACCAAGACAGTTACTCTGAGCTCTCCCCCATCATCTCCAGCACCACTGCCGTTGTCCAACATCCAACCATCTGATGTTCCGCTAGCACCTCAGTCCCAGGCTCCCATTCCTCCATTACCATCTATTGAGTTCATCAGCTGTTCCACATTCACAAAGGTTTGTCGACTTGAAGGATCAGTATCCTTCAGCCTAACCATCCCTTCCAAGGAAAGCTGTCAGAGACCAGGTTGAGACAAAGGAGTGTCTCTGTGGCAGAGGGCTTCGGCCTCAGCGACTTGTGCCAGGAGCGCTGTGCCAAGTAACACGTCCATGCCCTAACTTACTAAACTGGCAACCAGAACTGAAGGGGGATAAACTCTAGTCGATTTTATTACTGAGGTGTAACCTATGTACAAGTTGAGTATATATATGGTTACAACGAGGGTGGGTCCGCAAATGGCGGAGCCAAGCCGAGCGGAGCTAACGGGGTTAGACATTAGCCGATTGAATATTACTGATGAGTCGGGTTACGGGGTTAACAGAAAGGCAGGCGATAACCCAGAAACGGAAAGGAGGGATAGACCTGAAGGTGGGCTCTGCAGGGAAAGCAAGTGTATTGGCCAGTGGAGGTGGGAGTGTGCTAGCGGACATCGGAGCTGCCCGGAAGCCTTCGGGGCTCCATACTTAGGGAGGCGTAGGTAATAAATTGAAAGGAGGGGGTGGTGACCATCGAGGGGTACCGAGGGGATTGCAGAATATGGGAGCTCCGAGGTTAGTGAAGAAGGAGTGGAGGTGGATTGGAGGGATTGGAGGGATCGGAAGTCGATGGCCGGGGATGGATATGACAGTATCCCCTTCTTAGGCCTGAACCCTTGAAGGCCCAGAATTAGTAAGGTGAGGGGAGCTGTACTTACAGAAAAGAAAAAAAATGAAAACAGAAGTGAGGAGTGGAGAGAAAAGGAGAGATGGGAGAGGAGTCGGGGTTCCTAAGGAGCGTCGGGTCCAGGCTTATCTGGGTACCGAGAGTGGAACGCTTTGACGAGGTCAGAGGCGTGATCGAGTTCGCCGGCAAGGAGCCATTGTGTCTCCTCGTCGGTCCCTTCATAGCCTAGCCACTTGACCAGGTAGAGCAACTTGTTGTGTCTACATCGGTCGATCTTGGAGTCGAGTATCTCCTCAATCTCGAACTCCATCTCACCTTCGATCTCTATGGGAGGCAGAGGTGGCTGGTGGCAGTTCGGAATGATGTTCAGGACGGAGGGTTCAATCTGCGAGACATGGAATACCGGGTGAATGGCTCACATGTTTTCCGGCAGGCAGAGAGTGAGGGAGTGAGTTCCAACACAGGCAATGATCTCGAATGGGCCGAGGTTTTTCTTGGAGAGCTTTTTGGAAGGTCGGGTGGAGTGGAAATACTTGGCCTTTACATAGACCGAGGTTCCTACTTCGAAAGCTGGGGCAGGACTCCGACGGGAGTCTGCGGGGCCCTGATAACGGATCTGAGCGAGGTGCATTTCCTCACGAAGGAAGTGGTGAAGGGAGTCGAGATCTATGGAGTACTCTTGGGCGCATACTGATGTCAGGTCTCGCTCCGGGTGAACGGTGATGTTCAGATGGTAGCCTTTGTTGGCAAAGAACGGGGAGATGCCTGTGGTGGCATTCGGAGCGTTGTTGTATGCGAACTCCGCAAGAGGCAGGAGTTCGGACCAATTGTCTGCTGGTAGTTACTGTAGATGTGCAGGTACTGCTCGAGCATCTGGTTCATCCGTTTGGTCTGACCGTCTCCTTCCAGATGATAACCGGAGGTGAAGTGGAGGTGGATGTCAAGGGCCTTACCAAGTGAACGGAAAAAATGAGAGACAAACTCCGGACCCCTGTCGGAGGTGACGTGGGAAGGAACTCCATGCTTGGAGAACACATGGAGGAGGAATAGCTTGGCCAGTTCTGGAGAGGTGATGGTGTCGTGGGTAGGGATGAAAATGCACTGTTTGGACAGGCAGTCCACGATGACCAAGATGGAAGTGAATCCGGAAGAGGAGGGTAGCTGTTCAATGAAATCCATGGAGATGGAGTTCCAAGGACGTTCAGGGATGGGGAGTTGTTTGAGCAAGCCGTAAGGCTTATGATGGGGAACTTTGGCATGGGCACAAGAGGTGCAGGCGGATACGTAACTCTTGACGAAGTTATGGATGCTCGGCCGGGTATACTCATGACGTACTAGATCCAGAGTCCGGTTTTGACCGAAGTGTCCGGAAAGTTGGTGGTCGTGTTTGTCTCGCAAAACGCGGAGACGGAGATCGTTAGAATCCAGAACGTAAATGCGGTTGTCCAGCCTTAACAGGCCTTCAGCATCAACGGACCAGCAGGAATTGGGGAGGTTGGGGGAAGCGAGATGAGAAGAGATTGTGGTGTTGGAGGAGAGGGAGGCTAGAATGTCTCGATGGAGAGCCTCTGTGTTGACAAGTATGGCTGCTTGGATTACTGTGGCAGCTAGGAACGTAGCTTGTAAGGACGCAGTGAGCTGCTCCGAAGTGAAGACCGGTCGGAAGTTCTGTGGATTGACGCGAGCATAGTCCATATCCCCTTCTTTGGGATAGATGTCCCAGCATCTTGTCAACGCATCTGGTTTTACTCCGAGTCTTCCGGGACGGAATCGGACAGTCATGTGGAACTGGGAGAGGAACTCCGACCAGCAGGCTTGCTGCCGGGTCAAGAGTTTGGTGGTGGAAAAATACTCGAGGTTCTTGTGGTCGGTGATGACGTCGATTGGGGTTCCTGAACCTTCAAGGTAATGACACCACGATCGGAATGCATCATGAATGGCGAGCAGTTCCTTATCATGGGTGTCGTAATTGAGCTCCGGCGCCGAGAGTGTTCTCGAGCGGAAAGCGATGGGGCGAATCCCTCTGTCATCACAGCGGATGGACAGGATTCCGGAGATTGCGTAGTCAGAGGCATCGGTTTCTACAATGAGGGGGGCATTGGGTAGCCAATGTGTAAGGATAGGAGCAGAAGTGAAGGCTTCTTTCAAGGTGTTGAAAGCAGAGCGACAGTCATCAGAGAATAACCAGGGGGCTCCTTTACGCGTAAGGCGCATCAAGGGGACCACAATGTCGGAGTATTGGTGGATGAAACACCAATAGAAGTTAGCGAAGCCAAGGAAGGGTTGGACATCCTTGACTTTATGGGGCTCGGGCCAATCTTGGACGGCTTTGACCTTCTTGATGGACATGGTGAGTCTGGAGGGAGAGAGGCAGTATCCGAGATATTCTGTAGTGTCCGTATGAAATTCGCATTTCTTCGGGTTGGCGTATAGGCCGTGTTTGCGGAGTCTCCTAAGAACTTCTCAGACATGCTCCTGATGTGAAGCCATGTCTTCCAAGTAGGTAAGGATGTTGTCTAGGTAGACTACCACAGAAACATCCAAGAGGTCAGCAAAGATCGTGTTGACGAATCGCTGGAAGGCCGCGGGTGCATTTGTGAGACCGAATGGCATGACAAGCCACTCATAGGAACCATAGCGCATGCGGAAGGAAGTCTTCCATTCGTTGCCTGCTGCAATGCGAACCAGGTGGTAAGCATGCCGGAGGTCGAGTCTGGTGTAGACCGTGGCACGGCTAGGTGCGTCAAGGAGGTCAGAGATGCGGGGGAGTGGGTAGCGATCCTTTTTGGTGATCTTGTTCAGCCCTCGGAAGTCGATGCAAAGACAGAGGGATCTGTCCTTCTTGCGGACGAAGAGGACCAGTGCCGTGTGAGCGGAAGTAGCAGGACGAATGAACCCGGAGGCTAGGTGTTCATCTAAGAACGCCTGGAGGGCCTCGAGTTCCGAAGTAGAGAGAGAGTACATAGTACCCAAGGGTGGTGAAGTGCCTTCCTCAAGGTCGATCTTCAGGTCATACTCACGGTGCGGTGCCAGCATCGAGGCTTTGCTCTTACTGAACACATCTGCGAACTCATGATACTCCTTCGGAACGCCCGAGAGGTCAACGGAATCGGTGTGGGATGAGGCAGCCCTCAAGTGGCTTTCCTTGGAAGGGATGGTTAGGCTGAAGGATACCGATCCTTCAAGACTGAGGTGCTGGCGAAACATCAGATGGTTGGATGTCGGATGACAGCAGTGGTGCCGGAGACGACGGGGGAGAGCTTGGAGTAACTGTCTTGGTAGGTTCGGAAGTTCGGAACGTAATACTGCTTGAGGCCCAGTCAATCAATGGATTGTAGCTGGTAAGCCAGTTGTGTCCTAGGACTAAGGAACATGATCCATCCAGCGATGTGACAAAGAAAGTCGTGGGGTGATGTTTCCGGAAGCGAAGCGGAGGGGAATATCAACGGCATGGGTTATGATTGAGTTGGTGCTACCATCGAATAGGCGTAGTTGTAGGGGTTTAATCTGATATGTCTTCAAGGCCAACTTTCTTACGAATGTGTCGTCGATGAAGCAGTCCGAAGACCCAGAGTCTATGAGTGTGGGGACGTTCTGTCAGGGCACATATGTACCCTGACTTAGCCCGGACCCGGACCCGCGTCCGGACCCGCTCCACTTACCGTGCACTTCCTGCACCGCACGCTCTGCGCACCACATGATCCAACCCGGGATCCCACCTCATGTGACTTCCGGGTATCCCCGGAAGTTTTCGCCATATTGGGGCCACTGTGGGAAAGTGAGAAGTTAACCTTCTTCTCACTTTCTTACCCACAGTAGGTGTTAGGTACGGGTCAGCAAACGGGGACGACCAGCGGGGACAAGGCTCCGGGGTTGGGCTTCGGCCTCAGCGACTCTGAAGGAGCGCTGTGCCCACCTACTGTCTCAGTGCCCACATTTCGGACTGGCTTGGGCTGCCTTGTTAGGGGGGACAAACCTAGTCGATATTCAGACTAAAGCTATACTAATGTATTATACATTGTATATATAGTCAGAGGAACTGAATGGGTCAGGTGATGAATTAACAAAAGAACACAGAACAAGGGCTGGCATCCGGGTCAGAATGCATGGTCGTGACAGTAGGCAAGTGTATCTACTTGCCCCTTTGTTTATATCACTTTCTTACCCACAGTAGCATTGTGCCCTGAGATGGGCTGTTACAGGTCAGGCTCTGGGTTATAGAGAGAGGGGTCATGGGGACCCAGGTTTGTCCCCTGACATGTTCTCATAGGAGCGGAAAAGTATATTTTGTGTCCTATCATTGGACAGAGGAGAAGGAACAGGAGAAGAGAAAGAAGAGAAATGGAGAGAGGTGGATCGATCTACAGAAGTAGTTGGAGGGGGCAGAGGAGAGAGTGGTACATCAGCAACACTATCTACAACGGGTAGAACATTAACCGAAGGGTCAACATTGAGAGGAGAAAATAGACCATTTGAAAGAGAAAAAGAAACGGGAATATGGAGGGAGGATAAGTTGGAGATGGAAGATGCATTTAAACGCACTTCTTTGAGCGCACAGAAGGAAGGATCGCAACCCCCAGTCCGTGCGGAGTCCACGGGGGTGCGGACTAATTTTTTGCTTCTGCAGAAGCGGATCCTTGCTCCTCGGTCTGGGCCGAACGGGCCTTAGATGCGCGAGAAGAAGACTTGGGACAGTCCTTGACCATGTGGCTGGACTGACCACAGAACATACAAAGTTTCTCGTCGAGACGGTGCTTACGCTCTTGTGGCGTGAGCTTGCCATTGTCTCCGAGTTTAGACAAAAGGTCCGGTTTAGCGGAGCTGGCCTCGGACTTCTTATTGTCCTTTGGAGGCTTACTACCAGAAGCGGAGTTGAAAGAGGAGGAGGAAGGGACGGGGTCAGAACGAGAAGCAGCATTAGACTTGTCGAAAACGTTAGAGGAGGAGGGTTTCATGTGATGTGTAACTTCAGATTTACGCTCCCAATAGCGCACATCGAGAGTTTGTGACAAGGTGCGAAGTTCCAAAAGAGTAGAAGGTTTACCTACTCTGGCAATATTGTCCTTGATACGTTACGGCAATCTGTTATAGAAAAAACGATGAAGCGCGGCTTCTCCATAACCATGAAGTTGAGAGGCGTGTCGGTTGAACACAACGACATATTTATTGATGTGGTGCCCGTCCTTCATGTCCAGGGTCATTAGTTGAACTTCGGCGTCGCCCACAGGATCGTGAGGACCGAAGTTGGTTTGAAGTTCGTTGACAAACTCTTGATAGTTATTCATCCATCGCAGACGAAGCATAGAATTTTGATCGAATAATAGATCCGGCTCGAACCAATCAAGGGCCATTCCCTTGAGGTAGGACTGCACAAAGATGACCTTAGTGCGGTCGCTAGCAAAAGCGAGGGGACGGTCCTGGAAATTGAGTTTGCATTGGACCAGAAATACTCGGAGTTCTCGGGGATCTTTCCCATCAAACTGTTCGGGCTCACGGACCTTGGTCTGGAGAGCAGAGGATGGTGGAGGTGGTGGATGACTGGTGTGACGAGCTGTCAGGGATGGCTTGAGGAGGGCGGAAGTGGCGGCGTAGCGCTCGGCACTAGCGGCCCAGGCAGCAGCGGGGCGGTGAGACCGTATAGTGGGCAGCCCTCACTCAGGCTTGCATCCCTGTGTGGCTTCTTAGGCTGAAGCGGGAAATGTATTGTTATTAGGGTGGGAGGCTAGACTAAACTAGGGTACTTGCCTGAAGTGGGAAATGAGAAGAAGGTTACCCCCCCGGTCCTGCTTCGGCTTAGTTTATATACATGTGTGAATGGGTCATGTGGAGGTGCCACGTCACCCCCGGACGAAGCCGGGGTGGCTCCGCAGTTGATCCCGAGTGTTGGAGGGGAAATACAAGTAGGAGTGCATGGCGCGTCCGGCGTTGTGGTGCCCCTATGGGGTGCTCAGCTTCGGACGCGTCCGTGCTACAAGTGGAGGAAGGAAAGAGAGGTTGTCTGTATAAAGATAGAAAAAGAGAAGAAGGAAAGAAGAGAGAATGAGAGGATGAGACAAAAGGAAAGGAGGTGGCGGTGGCAGCAGCGGCAGCGTGCCCTGACATGAGCCAAGCTGGCAATGGCTTGGGCTAATTGTGCAATAGCCACGTTGGGGGTGGGTTCGGCATCGTCAGCGGTTGGGACAGTGGGGATGTGTCAGGGCATGCCCCGACACGCCCCACCCGATCCCTGCTCCGCTTCCCCGCTCCGCACCGCCTCTCCCTCCTCTCCCTCTTCCTTTCTCCTGTTCTCCTTTCCTCCTGTTCTTTCTTTCTCTCTTTCTCTTACATGGACCACCTTTCCCACTGCTCAATGTATCACCGGCGTTGTGAGGTCTTTGGGGTTGCTCAGCACACAAAGCCGTAAGTGATACAAGATGATGTATTTTACGGTGGTGTGTAAGCGGTTACCCGGAGGTTCCCGCTTGTCCACGTGACTATATCTATCTAGTTTACATGTGACTCGGGGTTCGGGGCTATTGCCCTGACATTCTCCCCCCTTGCGTTGCATATGCGACGCATACAAAGTTGATAGTGAATAAAAACAGAATTTTAATAGTTGGTTTACATTGAGTTTGGAATTATCAATGAGTGTTTCTGTTGTCGCCACTTTAAAGTGGGCGATTTTGTACATGTTGGTGAAAGGAAGAGAAGGGGTTTGAATGAGTGTGGGCCGTTACTTTGAAGTGAACGGCGATACATTGGTATCGCAGGGAGAGAAGAAAGAAGTGGTGGAGTTTGTCGAAAATGGATTTCGACCCAAAGGTTGTATTTCTTTGGTGTTCCTCACTTGTTCTGTGAGGGTTCGTGTGTAAGTGGTGTTTACACACGAGCGGTGGTGGGTGTGGGTCTTTTGGCGGAGTGGAGATTTCCGCAATTGTTACTTGCGGTTCCTCGCATACAGTATTGTGTGCGGGGCCTCGAGTTGGGGGGGGTGTTTTCACGGGCGCCTCGATGGCGTATTACCGTGTCACTCTCCCTTCTCTCAAGGGTGGATTCATTGCCCCGGAGGAGGGTTTTCCTCCGGGTTGTTCATCTGGACATCCGATTGCTGCGTCGGATGCGATGACGTAGCCTGGGCTACATTGTCAGGCTGTGGGCTCGACGAAGTGGGTGCTCCCTGGGTGGGAGCGGGTTGTTGTGTTCCTGAGCTGCTTGGCTCAGGTGTAGAGTACGGTAGGTTTACCGTTCTTCCCGTGGGGAAGGATGGTCGTTGGGCTGGTTGTCCAGCTCGGAGACTTGCGTCTCTTTCCCGGTATTTGGAAGCTTTCGCTTCCCGCTCCGCCGTTCTTGCGGCACGTTCCTCAGGAGTCCTGAGTGGTTTGAACTGGGACTTTAAGTAGGCAGCTTTGCCTAGACTTTCCCAGGAGATTTTTCCCTTGTTCTCCGGGGAATTATATTCCTCCGCGAGTCTTGCGATGCTCGGGAGTCCCAAGAAGTATTTCTCGGTTTCCTTCGCTTTTTCGCGAAGGGTTCTGTGTACCTTGCCGCTTTTGAAGGCGGCTTCAGCCTATTCGTACCAGTGTACGAATTCTTTCCCACTCACGCTTGTCCACCAAGCGTATGCGGCGTCATGCGCCGCTTCTGACCCCGCTATTCTCCTCATGGGGAAGTTGGGGTCGATTGTTATGTCGACTGGAGCTTCGACTTTGCCGAACTCGTTGAGTTCGGCGGTCTCGTATAGCATGTGGACACTTCCCTGCAGGGTGGCTTGCCCATAGGGTGCTGAGGTACTCAGTGGCCCGCCGCCTCTGGCAGTGGTCCCCGTTTTAGGGTCTGCCGTCGGTTGCCTACCACTCTCCCTCTTCCCCTCGACATGGGTTTGCCCCTCTGAGGGCGGGCCTTTATGCAACCCGGACAGGGTCGCCTGCCCATGGGGTGGCGGGATAGTCGGTGCCCCACCCCTTGATGCGCTAGTCCCCATTTGGGGTCGCGCCTCATGGGGCCCGGAACCGTATCCCCTCCCCCTGACCTGGGAGGCCCCCGTCATGATGGGTTTGGCAGCGAGGTCTGCCAGTGCGCGTGCCTCTCTGAGCTCGCGTTTCAGTAATTCGATCTCCCTTTTTTGGAGATCGACTTCTCTCTCTGCGTCTTTCAGAGAGTCAAAGATGCCCTCAGCATCTCTTCGTGCTCTATTGTATTCGCGCCTCCAGTGGGCGCAATGGTCGCAGGCGTCTTCTGACGCCCTCGAGTTATTAGACCGTGCCCGCTTGGACGGTCTGGACGAGGAGCCGCTGTCGCTCCCTCGTCTCCCTCCTACGAGGGACTTCATTTCTTTCAGCTCCTCACGGAGTTGACCTGTCTGAGCAGCTACCGCTGACGCGATGGCTGATTCCCAGCCTGCATTTGGCTGGGGCGTTGTTGGACCTGGGCCGAATTGGCTAAACCAGGGGTTGATCTGGCCAGGGAAGTTCCCTGGGGAGTATGCCTGGGGCTGCAGCAGCAAATGCTGCCCCTGGAATGGCGCTTGTTGCGCCATCGGTGCAGTTTGCACCGCGTATGGTTGGAAGCCTCTTTGGGGAGGCTGGGGGTGTGCGATGCCTGTTGGCAACGCGGATGGTTGATGGTTCGCAGCACTCATTTGTGCTGCGTGCGTCGTGTAATCCATGGCGCTTATCTGCGCCTGGTGTTGTTGTTGTTCCGGGGAGCCTTGCTCCCCGGGTTGTCGTATTTCGATATCCGGCGGTTTGTTTGGATCGAACCGAGGGTTGCCTCCCCCAGAGAACGACATCTCGTCGTTATGTTACTCGTGGCGGTGGGAGGGGTCTTCGTTCTTGTGTGCGTGGGATTCGCCGCGGTTGTGTGTTCTTTTGCACGTGAGCCTGTGGTTCACGTGGTCTAGGCGAGTTACTTGCCTAGCCCATGTGATTTCTTGTACATGGTGTGGCTGTCCGGGCGAGTTATTCGCCCAGAACTTTCCCACGCTCTTGGCTGTGGGCCATCGTCCCTCGGCTTTACTTCTTCCGCCTCCGTTTTTGGGGGCGTAATAATGCCGAGAGTTCCCTGTCTTCTTTGATAGGGAGTTTTTCTGGTTCCCTTACATTTTGTAAGGTGAGGTACTCGTCCAGGTGGACGAGGTCGTCGCAATTTCCTAGGGGTTCCCATGTGGTGTCCCCTAGTTCCCATTTAACCTTAAACCAGAGTTCGTTGTGAACCCACGCGTGGTTTAGGATTTTGCGAACTACTGCTTCGCGATCAGGGTCTTCCCCGAAATCGTAGAATATGTTTACTTCCCTATTTGGGAAGGTTTCCTGGTCATTCGGCTCGTGAGGTGCTAGCCGGGATACATGGAATCTTGGGTGGATTCCGCGTTGTTCAAGTTGTGGTGGCAACTTGAGGACGTAGTTGGACGTTTCTGGAAATGTTTCCAGGATTTCATAAGGCCCTATGTATAGGGGCTTTAGTTTTCCTGCCCTGCCTTTGGGTAGGTTCAGCTTATCTGTGGATAAGTATGCGAGCTCGCCTTTTTTCAAAGGCGGGTCCGGGCGTCTTTTCTTATTCGCCTGGATTGTTTGAGCAGCGCGATTATGTATTATCGCGTCATGTGCTGCCATGAGGTTTTCCTTCGCTTTTTGAGCAAAGTCGTTTATTCCCGGGTAGTCCGAGAGTGGTGCTGTTAGGCACATTTTTGGCATATGGCCGTAGATTAATTCGAACGGGGCAAATCCTGTCGATGTGTTCGAGCTCGCATTGATCGCGAATTCCGCCATCGACAGTTTCGCTGCCCAGTCGCGTTGGTCTGGTCTAACCATCGCGCGTAGTATTTGTACTACTTTTTGTATCATTCTTTCCGCTTGGCCGTCGCCTTGCGGGTGGAATGCAGTTGTGAATTTCAACTGTACACCGAGTATTCGGTGTAGTTCGCGCCAAAATTTTGACGTGAATTTCGAGTCTCGATCTGATATGATCGAGTGTGGTAGACCGTGGAGTCTTACAACTTCACGAAGAAATACGAATGCTAGTTCTAGTGCGTTCGTTGTTGTTTTTATTGGAATTAGGTGGACGTTGGACGTCAACCTACAGATGATTACCCAGAGGTAATCATATCCCAGGCTTGTTGGGAATGGACCTGTGAAGTCCATGGCTATTGATGACCATGGTGCCTCGGGGGTCGGGAGTGGGTGAAGCATTCCGGGATTTCTCCTGGTGCTTTTCTTGGTTGTTTGGCAAGTTCCGCAAGACCTGCAGAACTTGTGGGTGTCTTTTCTCATCGACTTCCACCAGAAGTGTCGACGGAGGGTTTCCACTGTTTTCTTGGATCCTAGATGTCCAAGTGTTTCGTGGATGCTCTTGAGGATTATTCCCCGAATGGACTTCCTTTCGTAGTTTCCTTTCGGGACTACTATCTGGGTCGTTCCTCCTTCTCCAAGTCGGGTTATCAGTCCGTCTTTTACGGAGAAGTTTTTGAAATTCCCCGGGTTCTCTAGGATTTCCCGGTGGATCTGGCTTTTCAAGTATCCAGATTTTATTGCCTCAATGAGGTCTTTTTCTTCGAATTGTTTTCGAAGGTTCTTTTCTGGAGTTATGATTTCTTCCAGATTTTGGGCGCTCCCCCCTAGAGTTTCCTCTAGGTTATCGCTCCCCCCTAGAGCTTCCTCTAGGGTGTTTTTCGCGCGTATCGCTGCGAGTCTCTTTTTCTCTGAGTTTTTACTCAGGGTACTGCTTAGTAGCAGTTCTTCATATTCCTCGATTCTGTCGGGAATGATATCTTCTGCATTTTTGTCCAGGTGGATGTCCGCCAACACATAATCGTCGAAATGCAGATCCTCGTCCGTTGACGAGTCGTAGTATCTTGAGAGTGCATCTGCCACTTTGTTTTTGTGGCCTTCCACGTATTTTATTTCGCAATTGAAGCTTGCGAAAAAGGCTTGCCATCTCAGGTGTCTTCCTGAGTTGTGGTTTTTCGCTTTGAAATATTCCAAAGCTTTGTGGTCCGTGATTACTGTGAATTCACGGCCTCCCATGAGGTCGTCTTGCCATCTCATGAGCGCTTCGAGGACACCCAGTGCCTCGAGCTCGTAGGCGAAGTACCTACGTTGTGTGTTGGTGAACTTTTTGGACATGAATGCGGCCGGGCGGCAAGTCTGCCACCTTTCGCCTTGTCCAATTAATGCACCCATGCCCGCTGGGCATGCGTCTGTTATGACCCAGACGTGGAGTTTGGTCCTCTCTTCTTCTGAGAGGCTTTCCGGTGGGTTCCACTGGACGGGCTTCAGGATCGGAGCCCTACATGCTAGACGTTTGATTTCGTCGAAGCATTTCTGGTGGAGTGGTGTCCACCTGAATGTCTGCTTGTTTGAGCAGATTGTTTGCAGTGGTCCTGTGTAACCGCTGACGTTTGGCATGAATATCGATAGATATTCTACCATTCCCAGGAATCTTAGGACTCCTGTGTGGTCTGCTGGCTCTCGCCAGTTGCGGATTTTTTCCATTTTATCCGCTTGAGCGTGGATGCCCTGTTCATCCACTCGGCTTCCTAGAACGTCTAGGATTGGGGCAAATGGCTGGAATTTTTTCCGGCTTATGTAGAATTTCGCCCCTTTTAGGCGAGTGAATAACCACAATAGTGCTTTATTGTGGTTTTCCACCGAGCTTGTGCTGGTGAATATATCGTCGAACCAGACGTGTAGGCGTCTGCCTACTTCTCCTCGTAGTTCCCAGGTCAGTGCGCGCTGGAAGGTGCAGGGAGCGTTGCAGTCTCCTTGCTGCGTCGTGTTCGAGTTGTACGTCCCGTGGGGCGTGGAGAATGTCGTCCTATGGACGTCATCTGGATCCACGCGTATTTGTTCGTACGCGTCCGACATATCGATCTTTGATCGGTATGTTGCTCTGGCAACTGATTCCTGGATCAGTCGCATGTCTGGCATTGGTGCGACGTCGAGGATCGTGTTTGAGTTACGGTTCCTCGCGTCTATTACCGTGCGCAAAGATCCATCTGCTTTGCGGATGCACAGTAGCGGGCATGCTCGCTCGCTGTTCGCGGGATACCACCATCCTGCTTTTACATAGCGATCTATTTTGGTCGCTAGTGCTTCCTGCAGTGCTGCGGGACATCTCGGGGTGTTTTCCCGAAATTTCTTGTTCGGATCCTTCAACGGGATTCGATGGTTCACTTCCCTCAGGGGAGGCATTTCTAATGGCGCTGGCGCCATTACGGTTTCAAATTTTTCTCTCCACCACTCCCTGAGTATTTCGAACTCGGGGGTGTTCATGGGGAGACCTTCCAGGTGTGGTACGTCTGGAAGTTCTAGTCCTTCCGGACTAGGGTTGGGCCAACCTTCAGGGTATTTTCTTGTGATTACCCTGAGGTGTGTTTCAGTCCCGCCTCCCTGTCAGGGGGGCTTCTTTTTTGGTTGTTCTCGGGCTCTTGCTCGAGTTTTCCCTCCGTGTGATCTCGTCACACGGTCTTCGCTCATTCCAAGGGTGTCTATGTTGCCCTTGTTCGCCGTTCTCACTTTGTGGGACCGGAAGTCTAAGCTTACCTGGTTTTTGTTTAACCAGGGGGCGCCGAAGATGGCGTCGTACCTGTCGATGTTAATTACATCGAAGTAGTGTTTTTCTACGTGGCCGTTGATCTCAACGTCCACGTTAGTTCCGAACAGGATCTGTGATCTTGTTCCTTTCGTCCCCATTTGGAGGACGACTGGGTTCTCCAGTTGAAGGATTGGGATGTGGACCGCGCGGACAAAGTCCGGCGATAAAGCGTCCGTTTCGGCTCCACTATCGAATAGCGCGTAGGCTTTTATGCCTGCTATTTTTATGTGAGCCGTTAGCGTTCTCTTTGTTGAGAGCGGTCTGTTTGCGGGGTATTTTCCCGCGTCTTTTGAGATGCGGAATTTCGCATCAAATAAAGGGGACTGGGTTTCGATGGACTTTTGGTCCTTCTTCCCTTTGTCCTTGTTTTCCTTGGGTACTTTGGTGTATTTCCCCAAGGCGTCTTTTCTTGGTGCTTCCACCAAGGCTTCGGCGACTTTTTCGTCTGCCGTGTTTTCTAACTGGTGTGCTACAGCCAGTTTGATTTTATAATTTATGTCATCGTGGTCGACGACTGACATTGGGCCCATTCTTATGGTCCCAACGTTGACTTCCTCACCCTCTGAGTCAGGTGAGTATTGAGGTCCTTCGTATGGGTCCTCCACTTCGAAGCTTGATGCTTCGGAGTTACCAGAGTTGTTCTCTGGTTTCTCATCTGATGAGCTTTTTGACTCTTCATCTGTTGAGTTCGCGATTTCCATGGCAGCTATATGCCTTGGTTTTTCATCGCTCGTTATATTGTGTCTTGGGCAATCTTTCGTTTGCCCTATTTTGCCGCATTTGCCGCAAATTGGAACTGACTTTTGGTCAGTTTTCCTCGAGTTTTTCGAGGATGTATCCTCTTTCCATCTGGGTTTCAGCTCTTCCGCTTTCTTTCCTGACGGGAGGGCTTTGCCGCGGCTCGTTGTTGCCGTGGTGGTTGTTCGGGTATAGTACCCTGATTTGTAGGCTGAAGACATCTTCAGCCCGTCAATTATCTCGTCTACACGAGATATTGCTTTTAACATCTCCTCGTTTGAGGAGAAGTCTGCTCTGATTCTATCATGAGCAATCATTTCCCTCTTCCATTCGAGGGGAATGTAGTTTAAGAACCTGGCGTTAAAGGATGCCTGGTCTGGCGGCGTCACCATTTGGGACGCTGCTTTTGACAGTTCTAAGTAGAACTGTTTGAGGCCTTTTTCCGCTTCGTATTTGACGTTGCGGTATTTCTTTGTCGCGTTCAACGCGGCGGAGGCTTTGATGAAGGTTCTCATCAATATGTTGAGAACCTCGAGGAACATGCCCTCGTCTCCTCTGAGGAGAGTTTCGTCTCGGAGTCTAATTCCGAGGTCAAATGCGGGTCCCCCTAATCCACGAATCAAGCAGTCCAGGTGGACTTCGTCGAATTGGGGACCTTTGCATCCTCGCGAGGCGAGGAATCCCAGTAGTTCTGTGAACCACTGCCAGAACGATTCCATGTCGTTCTCCCCTGACCATTTCTTGTCAGGGAATGCCGGCCCATTCTTTAGGGCTTCTGGCTTCACTCCTTCTGGGTAGGGAGTGAGTATTCTCACTTCGGCCATTCTTATGGCCTTTTCGTACCATTTCTCCAGGTACTCTTCTTGCTCCCCTGCCTTCGCGGGGTCGCTGTCCAATGGAGATCTCTCCTTTGGGGGGTTTTTGCTGGGGGGAATCTTTCTCGCAGCATTTCTTTGGTTTCAGGCGAATTCGCCTGAAGTTGTATTTGTATTCTCTCATTGTTTTGAGAGGGTATGAATGCGTTACCTCTCTGTTCGAGAGGTCCGTCATAATTGGATGTTTGGCCAAACCTTTGGTACGTGCCAATTCTCCTTCTGATCTCTGAACGATGTCTTCTCTCGGCATCGTCTTCTCCTATCCTTGGGAGAAGGATCTCCTTAGCGTCTCTGTCGAGTCGCTGGTGATATTCCAGTGTGCTTTCACTGGTGGTTCTTTTCGTGAATTTTTCACGAGTTCTATTTATGTCCTGGACCGTGGTCCAGGGGTGTTTATTTGTTTCCTCACTTTTTTGTGAGGAGTTTATTTCCTTCAGCAAATCTGTTTGTTCGCTGATTTTTTCTGTCAACGCGTCGATTGCGTTGGCCATTCTTTCTAGAGTTATCTCTAGACGAGCCGTGCTATTATGGTTCGTTTCCTCGATCTTTTTCTGGATCGAGTTTATCGCGTTTATTATGCGCGATTCCTGGTTTTCCAGGAGGAAGTTTGGTTGGGCGAGCAGTGACTCTCCCCAGTTGACATTTCCGCTTCTGGGAGTTCCAGAATGGGTTCTTGGAGTGAACACTCCACGCTCGCTTTGTTTTGGCGAGGCCGTTGCGGAGGGTGCTTCCCTTTCATAGAGGGGTCTGTTCGCTGGTTTCTCCTTATTTTTACGTAAGGCTTCCTCAGCGAACTCCCTCATTTCAGTTCGCCTCCTCCTCATTATCTCGGAGACCTCCTCCGAAGTTGGTGACCTTGCCTTGTCTGGCATGGTGCGTGGGGGTGTAAACAGCAGAGGCTCTTTTGGAGCTTCCGCGCTCTGAGAGATCCTGCTCTCAGGGCGTATTTTCGCGCCTTCTCGGGCTTTCAGCCTGAGAAGAAGTTGATCTTCACTTTCCGTCCTCCATTCGGATGGAACCTGGAACAAGTCCAGTAGTTTTTCGGATAGCCGACGCGGGGTTTCTTCCCTTTGTTTCCCTTTGTCTGCCTTTAGGGCTTGACTTGGGGACGTGATTGGGAACTCTAGGGGATAGTGGGGCCCTGGGGTTTCCTGCGGCTCTATCCGATCAGCTTTTTGGGCTGATCGTTCGGTGCTTACGCGTTTTTCGCGCAAGTCGATTACCTCGTGAGGAGATAAGGGATCTTCCCCAGCTTGGGTTAGATCGGTTTGTTGTGGAGTTCTGGGGGTATTTTGCCCCGCACTTACTCCACGTAAGTTTCTAAAATCTTCAGGGACCAGCCCTGAAGTGGTTGCTTTTCCCGGATCGCGTTGATCCTCGTCGTCATCTGACGATGGCTTTTGGTTTGAATCTCCCATGATGGGAGATTGCGGTTTCTTAATAAACCGCTCGCTTCTTTTTAACGTCGCTGCAGATGCGACCTTGCCCTTGCAGGCGTGTTTAGGCGCCATAAGCGCTTCCGAATCAGATGTTGAGATTTTATAGTTGTGGGTTGTGTTGTAAAACACACCTCATGCACTTAAAAAAGTGTGAGGTCTTTGGGGTTGCTCAGCACACAAAGCCGTAAGTGATACAAGATGATGTATTTTACGGTGGTGTGTAAGCGGTTACCCGGAGGTTCCCGCTTGTCCACGTGACTATATCTATCTAGTTTACATGTGACTCGGGGTTCGGGGCTATTGCCCTGACAGGCGTGCATGCCCATTTCCACTCCTGTATCTTACATCCCTATATCGCCGCCACCGCCACCGCACTCACCCTGCACCCACAGTGGGCCCTCTCAGGATCTCCCGTGGAAGCACCCAGAGAGCCGTGGCTGTGTGCAAGGGTGACGTGGCGCACCCCACGTGATCGATCCCGCATGTATATAATAACAGCTGGAGTGGGAACCGAAGAAGTAGCCTTCTTCTCACATTCCCACTTCAGACTAAGTGGTCGGGGACGCTCACCCTGTGACAGGATCGCCACTATGCACAGCTGCTATCCGTCCCACCGAGTCCCGCATGCCGGGACCTTGCCGCTTTCGGAGCTGTCCCTGACAGGATGGGAGGATCAGCAGGAGGAGGGTCGACAAAGTTGGGGACCTCGGAACCGAGTCCAAAGAAGTGGACGGGGTCTATGGGTTGTTCCATGGTGTCTCCAAAGTCGGAATCTGCAACTGGTGATCGATTCCTAACGGGGTGCATGATTGGAGTCGATGGGAGAGGGGTTTCAAGATTAGAAAAGCTTCGAAACTCAACTGGGTTTCTCGCCAATTGACTAGGACCAGGCTGTGAGGGTTCTGGGGATGGTGAGGCAGAGTTGGGAACTAATGTGCATAGTTGCGAACGAGTGCGAGGGGCTTTTGGTGCCATACAAGATGTGTACTAGTCAGGGAGTAATAAAATACTGTCAGAGACCAGGTTGAGATGAAGGAGTGTCTCTGTGGCAGAAGGCTTCGGCCTCAGCGACTTGTGCCAGGAGCGCTGTGCCAAGTAACACGTCCGTGCCCTAACTTACTAAACTGGCAACCAGAACTGAAGGGGGATAAACTCTAGTCGATTTTATTACTGAGGTGTAACCTATGTACAAGTTGAGTATATATATGGTTACAACAAGGGTGGGTCCGCAAATGGTGGAGCCGAGTGGAGCGGAGCTAACGGGGTTAGACATTAGCTGATTGAATATTACTGATGAGCCGGGTTATGGGGTTAACGGAAAGGCAGGCAATAACCCAGAAACAGAAAGGAGGGATAGACCCAAAGGTGGGCTCTGCAGGGCAAGCGAGTGTATTGGCCAGCGGAGGTGGGAGTGCGCTAGCGGACGTCAGAGCTGTCCGGAAGCCTTTGGGGCTCCGTACTTAGGGAGGCATAGGTAATAAATTGAAAGGAGGGGGTGGTGACCATCGAGGGGTACCAAGGGGATTGTGGAATACAGGAGCTCTGAGGTTAGTGAAGAAGGAGCAGAGGTGGATCGGAGGGATCGGAGGGATCGGAAGTCGATGGCTGGGGATGGATATGACAAAAGCCGCTTGAGGGCTGCCTCATCCCACACTGATTCTGTTGACCTTTCGGCCGTTCCAAAGGAGTGCCATGAGTTCGCAGATGTGTTCAGTAAGAGCAATGCCTTGACGCTAGCACCACACCGTGAGCACGACCTGAAGATCAACCTTGAGGAAGGCACTTCACCACCCTTGGGAACTATGTATTCCCTCTCTACTTTGGAACTCAAGGCTCTCCAGGCATTCTTAGATGAACACCTAGCCTCTGGGTTCATTTGTCCTGCTACTTCTGCTCATGCAGCACCGGTCCTCTTTATCCGCAAAAAGGACGGATCCCTCCATCTTTGTGTTGACTTCCGAGGGCTGAACAAGATCACCAAGAAAGATCGCTACCCACTTCCCCGCATTTCAGACCTCCTTGATGCACCTAGCCATGCCACTGTCTATACCAGACTCGACCTTCAGCATGCTTACCACCTGGTTCGCATTGTGGCAGGCGATGAGTGGAAGACTTCCTTCTGCACACGCTATGGTTCCTATGAGTGGCTCGTCATGCCATTCGGTCTCACAAATGCACCTGCAGCCTTCCAGCAATTCGTCAACATGATCTTTGCCGACCTCTTGGATGTTTCTGTGGTAGTCTACCTAGACAACATCCTTACCTACTTGGAAGACATGGCTTCACATCAGGAGCATGTCTGAGAAGTTCTTAGGAGACTCCGCAAGCATGGCCTATATGCCAATCTGAAGAAATGCGACTTTCATATGGACACTATGGAATACCTCGGATACTGCCTTTCTCCCTCTGGACTCACCATGTCCATCAAGAAGGTTAAAGCCATCCAAGATTGGCCCAAGCCCCATAAAGTCAAGGATGTCCAGTCCTTCCTTGGCTTCGCTAACTTCTGTCAGCGTTTCATCCACCAATACTCCGACATTGTGGTCCCCTTGACATGCCTCATGCATAAAGGAGCCCCCTGGTTATTCTCTGACGACTGTCGCTCTGCTTTCAACACCTTGAAAGAAGCCTTCACTTCTGCTCCTATCCTGACACATTGGGTACCCAACGCCCCTCTCATTGTAGAAACCGACACCTCCAATTACATGATCTCTGGAATTCTGTCCATCTGTTGCGATGATGGAGAGATTCACCCCATCGCTTTCTGCTCCAGAACACTCTCGGCGCTGGAGCTCAATTACGACACCCATGACAAGGAACTGCTTGCCATTCACGATGCATTCCAATTGTGGCGTCACTACCTTGAAGGTTCAGGAACCCCAATCAACATTGTCACCGACCACAAGAATCTCGAGTATTTCTCTACCACCAAACTCTTGACTTGGCAGCAAGCCCACTGGTCAGAGTTCCTCTCCCAGTTCCACATGACTGTCTGATTCCATTCTGGAAGACTCGGAGTGAAACCAGATGCGTTGACTAGATGCTGGGACATCTATCCCAAAGAAGGGGATATGGACTACGCTCACATCAATCTGCAGAACTTCTGACCAGTCTTCACTTCGGAGCAGCTCACTGCATCCTTACGAGCCATGTTCCTAGCTGCCACAGTAATCCGGGCAGCTGTACTCGTCAACACAGAGGCTCTCCATCGAGACATTCTAGCCTCCCTCTCCTCCGATACCACAATCTCTTCTCATCTCGCTTCCCCCAACCTCCCCAATTCCTGCTGGTCCATTGATGCCAAAGGCCTGTTAAGGCTGGACAACCGCATTTACGTTCCGGATCCCAATGATCTTCGTCTCCATGTTTTGCAAGACAAACACGACCACCAGCTCTCCGGACACTTCAGTCAAAACCGGACTCTGGACCTAGTCCGTCATGATTATACCTGGCTGGGCATCTGTAACTTTGTCAAGAGCTATGTATCCTCCTGTACTTCTTGTGCCCGTGCCAAAGTTCCCCATCACAAGCCTTATGGCTTACTCAAACAACTCCCCATCTCAATGGACTTCATCAAACAGCTACCCTCCTCTTCCGGATTCACTTCCATCTTGGTCATCATGGACTGCCTGTCCAAACAGTGCATTTTCATTCCTACCCACGATACCATCACCTCTCCGGAACTGGCCAAGCTATTCCTCCTCCATGTGTTCTCCAAGCATGGAGTTCCTTCCCATGTCACCTCCGACAGGGGTCCGGAGTTCGTTTCTCACTTTTTCCGTTCACTTGGTAAGGCCCTCGACATCTGCCTCCACTTCACCTCCGGTTATCATCCAGAAGGAGACGGACAGACCAAATGGATGAACCAGATGCTTGAGTAGTACCTGCATATCTATAGTAACTACCAGCAGGATAATTGGTCTGAACTCCTACCTCTTGTGGAGTTCACATACAACAACACTCTGAATGCCACCACAGGCATCTCTCTGTTCTTCGCCAACAAAGGCTACCATCCAAACATCACCATTCACCCAGAGCGAGACCTAACTTCAGTATGCACCCAAGAGTACTCGGTAGATCTCAACTCCCTCCATCACTTCCTTCATGAGGAAATGCACCTTGCTCAGATCCATTACCAGGGCCCAGCAGACTCCCGTCGGAGTCCTACCCCAGCTTTCAAGGTGGGAACTTCGGTCTATGTAAAGGCCAAGTATTTCCATTCCACCCGACCTTCCAAGAAGCTCTCCAAGAAAAACCTCGGCCCTTTTGAGATCATCGCCCACATTGGAACCCACTCACTCACTCTCTGCCTGCTGGAAAACATGTAAGCCATTCACCTGGTATTCCATGTCTTGCAGATGTCATATCCCGGAATCCCGACCCCACACTCTCCCACCACACCACACCTTCCTAACAACTTCACCATCCCCTACACCATGACTCCCCACTCCCCAAGTCACCTTCCTTCCTAACTGTCTCAGCCCCAGCCTGGTTGCGGCACACCAAACCTTGGTCACTCCCATCCCGGAAGCTCAGTCCCAAGTCGGAACATTCAGAGACTCCGGATTTGCTCCAATATCCCGACGGACCTCCAACATCCCGTGACATACCCCTAAACCATTTCCCCACCCATTTCATTTATTGGAGTCACCCAACATCCTTCAGATACATAACTCCGCTTTCGGAGCTACCCACATCCTTTGGTGACTCCACTCACGTCATCACTTATTAGTCACCTTCCATTCTTAGCACGACTATCTTCTTCTTACCATTCAGTCAGCTAACCCCCTCTTACCCATTTCTCATTCCCATTCATCTTTCAGCCTCTCACTCCACCCTCCTTGACCCGACACCTTGGTTCCCTGTTAAGGATATTGTTCAGGACCTTTCAGTACCTCTCGGTATCATTCAGCACCTTTCAGTGTTTTCTATTATCATTTGGACTTTGACTAAAGTCCTTTCCATTCCTCCATATAAATACCTGTAGATTAGAACCTGTAGTTTTCCTCAGTTCTAATCTCGACTAAAATGTTACCCCAAGTCCCTCTGAGTGAATCCCAACCCCTTTCTACAAGATACCTCAGACATAAGAAATACAAGGACTAACTGAGATGTAATGGAGGCACAGCGCTCCCTCCAAGTCGCTGAGGCCACATCCTTCTTAGAGCCTCTTGTACCATCCAGCAGAACCAGGCTTCCTGGAGAAGCTTCAGTTCACTACCGGAGCTCTCGGATCCCCTCTAGTTGAGCCCTGCCTGCATTCAGACTCATGCATTTTCCCCTACGATCCGGGTTTTTGACAGCAGATCGAACCCTCCATCCCGAACGTCATTCTGAACCGCCACCAACCACCTGCACCTCCAATAGAAATCAAAGGCGAAATGGAGTTCGAGATCAAGGAGATACTCGACTCCAAGATCGACCGACATAGACACAACAAGTTGCTCTACCTGGTCAAGTGGCTAGGCTATGAAGGGACCAATGAGGAGACACAATGGCTCCTTGCCAGCAAACTCAATCACGCCTCCGACCTCGTCAAAGCTTTCCACTCTCGGTACCCAGACAAGCCTGGTCCCGAAGCTCCTTAGGAACCTCGATACCTCTCCCATCTCTCCTTTCTCTCCACTCCTCATTCCCGTTTTCTTTTTTTTCTGTAAGTACAGCCCCCCTCACCTTACTAATTCTGGGCCTTCAAGGGTTCAGGCCTAAGAAGGGGCAGTAACTTGCAAAAAGTGTAATGGCAGTTCATGAACCGTCATGGAAGTCATGACATTTCATGAATGGTCACCAAACTTCATGAAGCAGCATGAAGTGTCATACACAGTCATGCTGGTTCATGACAAACCATCATGGAATTTCATGAGATGTCATGAACCTGCATGGGGGGTTATGATTGCTCATGACTTAAGTGGTTCCAGGCAGGTTTTAAGTGGTTACATGCCTGTCTATGAAGTGTCATGAGCCTTCATAATGGATCATGGACCCTCATGGACCTTCATGAATCACTATGAGTCTTCCCAAGAATCATTGTGATCGACCATAAATTAGATTCTTGGTACAACAATGACAATTGGGGGCATAATGGTTAATTAAATGTTACCCTTGAGTTGAAAGTGATATGAAAGCATCACACAAGAGGGGGGTTGCTCTAGTTGATTTCAGACTAAGGTCCCTGAAGGTATTTACAAGGTATAAATAAGGGAGAGAAATCATGGGAAGGGCCAGTTGGTCCAGTGCAGAAATGAGTGGGGATTGTTAAATTGGATCAAAGACAAGAACCCAGGTGAAGAATGAATAAGTAAAATATTGACACTTGATCTGCTACTATATTGGCACCCAGGTTGTCAGTTGCCTCCCTACTTTGTTTCTTTGTTTAATTGTTCATTCCACTCTCATTCATTCTCTCACTCTCTGTCTCCCTGGTTCTCGTCCCTTGTTTAGTTTGTCATGTTCACCACTCTGCCTCCCATTCAGGTGCCAGACTGACCAGCCCCTCTTCTGTTTATTTATGTGTTGTGGATAGTATACTACCTATGTACCCCAGTTTGAATGTCAACTAGAATACCCCCCAAGTCCTCTTGTCCATAGTTCACCTCTGACTTCATCTTCACTTGAGCTTACATCACCACCAGGTTCCCTCTGCTACACCTGAAATACAGGATAGCCTAGAGTGTGTGGCACAATGCTCCCCTGAGTTGTTGAAACCAACATCCCAACCCCCTGATGCCTTGCAATGGAGTAACCTATCAGCTAAGTGATCACTCACACTGCCATACTCTGCTCCACTTCCCATGAATACCCTCAAGCACCGTTTCTGACACCAAGCAGCAAAGGTGGCTGGAGGAAAAGCGGAGTTCAGTGCAGCGCTGACACAAGTCCATGAGTTGGAGGTTTGTCATATCCATATATGGCCGTTGTCCTCCACTACCTCCATGTCAGGGACGCGTCCGGGGTCGAGAGGGCCCGGGGGTAATGCCCGGCACTGAGGCCGTCGCGGGGTGTGGAGCGGGCGTGCGTACTGGCGGGCCCGATCCGGGACAGTGGTCCCTGGCCACTCAGACTGAAGTGGAGAATGTGTTATTATTATTAAAGAGGAAAACTATACTACTTACCTGAAGTGGAGAATGTGAGAAGAAGGTTACTTCTTCGGTTCCCACTTCAGGTACATTTATGTACATGCGGCTTGAGTCACATGACAGGTGCCACGTCATCCTCGGAGGCAGCCGCAGGCATCCAGGTGTCCCCGTGGGGGATCCCGAGAGCGTCCGCTACATGCGCGCGTGCTGGGCACAGCGGGAAGCCGTCCGGGGTGTGTGGGCCGGACGGGTCAATAGTACATCGATACAAGGGAAGGTGGTCCGTGTAGATAGAAAGAAATAAACAGGAAGAGGAAGATGAGAAGAATGAAATAAAGAAAGGGGAAAGAAAAGGGAAAAGAGGGGGGAGGAGAGGGATAGACAGCGGGGAGCGGGTGTGGTGTGGCCGGGTGGGCCCGGGTGGGCCTGGGTCAGGTGGGTGTGCCCTGACAATAGCCCACCATTCCGCTAACCCCATAACCCGACTCGTTGGTAATATTCAGTCAGCTGACATGTAACTCTGTTAGCTCTGCTCCACTCAGCCCTGCCATTCACAGGCCCGCCCTCTATGTAACTATATATACATAACTTGTAGATAGGTTACACCCTAGTGATAAAATCGACTAGAGTTATCCCCCTTTTAGTTCTTGCTGCCAGTTAGTAAATTAGGGCATGGACGTGTAACTAGGCACAGCACTCTTGGTCTAAGTCGCTGAGGCTGAAGCCCTCCACCATGGGGACATCTCCCTCATCCCGCATCTGGTCTTTAACAAGGTTGATCAGCCAGTGCTGTCACAAATAAGGTCTGTCACATGACAGTTCATAAGTGCTTGTGACATCTCATGCATTGACTTATCATACATGTTCATGGAGCATTATGAATGTCCATGATGCATCATGGGACATTATAGCATTTTACATGATGGGGAAAGGTCAAAATAAACATATGACACTCCATGACACTCCATGAACCTTCATGACCTGTCATGAAAGGTCATGAACATTCATGAACATCATGACCACTCATGAACCTCCATGAGGCATCATGTCATGTTGTGTCACCAGCAGTCATGAACCTTGTTAGCACATGACAGTTCATGACAATTTGTCATGAACTGTCATGAAATCCAAAATTTTCAATGTAAAAAATGTCTTATTCAATTCAATTGTCATGACATGTCATGACTCCTCATGATTTCATGATGCAGGATTACACTTTTGGAGAGTACCTCAGAAGGGGATACTGTCATATCCATCCACAGCCATTGTCTTCCACTACCTCCAATCCTTCTGGACTACCTCCACTCCTTCTTCACTAACCTCAGAGCTCCTGTATTCCACAATCACCTCCGACTCCCTCGATGGTCACCACCCCCTCTTTTCAATATATTACCTACACCTCCCTAAGTACGAAGCCCCAAAGGCCTCTGGACAGCTCTGACATCCACTGGCACACTCCCGCCCCTGCAGGGCAATTCACTTGCTTGCCCTGCAAGTCTACCTTTGGGCCTATCCCTCCTTTCTGTTTCTGGGTTGTAGCCCACCACTCCGCTAACCCCATAACCCAACTCGTTGGTAATATTCAATCAGCTAATGTTTAACTCTGTTAGTGTCATATCCATCCATGGCCATCATCTTCCACTACCTCCGATCCTTCCAGACTACCTCCGCTCCTTCTTCACTAACCTTGGAGCTCCCATATTCCGCAATCACCTCCACCTCCCTTGATGGTCACCACCCCCTCTTTTCAATATATTACCTATGCCTCCCTAAGTACGGAGCCCCAAAGGCCTCCAGACAGCTCCGTCATCTGCTAGTGCACTCCTGCCCCCGCTGGGCAATTCACTTGCTTGCCCTGCAAGTCTACCTTCGGACCTATCCCTCCTTTCCGTTTCTGGGTTATCACCTGCCATTCTGCTAACCCCATAACCTGACTTGTCAGTAATATTCAATTGGCTAATGTTTAACTCCGTTAGCTCCACTCCACTCAGTCCCACCATTCACGGGCCCATCCTCGCTGTAACTATATATATACTTACAGTGGATTCCGAAATAATGGAGAAAAGGTGAATGAGAGAAGACCCTGTTCAACCCAAAGTAGTTAGTGCTGTAAATTACGTACCAATGATATCAAGTCTCTAAAGAGGAAGTGCTTGTGCTTCCTGTCAATATATGACAATATAGCTTTCATGATGGGAGCAGAATAGTCCGAAATGAATGTAATAGGTGGCTGTCTGGGCTAGTTCCTCGCTCAGCTGTATGAAAACTCACCTGGCCGCACTAGTGCAAACTGAACTGAACATAGACAACATCCAACACCCCACACATCTTACCACCGTGCCCTACATAAAAACTCTCAGTGGCGACCTCAAGCTACACATTCCATTTCTCTGGCTTGATGGGCTAGATGCCACCCAGATCAGTCGTACCCTTTCCATGAGCAAATGCCTGGTCTACAGGATTCTGAAGCGATGGAGGGCTACCAACAGCATTTGGCCACCCAAGCTTGGAACACTCGGACAGCTGCATGCTCTCCCAGGGGATGCCATTACCTTCATTGAGAACTATCTTGACAATGACAGGACACTACACTTGAATGAGCTCCAAGTTCACGTTTGCACAGAATTTGGCCTTGATGTTGGTGCAGCCACCCTCAAGCGGGCACTCAACTCTCTGCTTTTCACATGTAAGCAGGTGACCTGGGTTGCAATTGAGCGAAATGAGCTTGTCCATGCTGCTTTCAAGTGCCACTTCACAGAGCTTGTCCACAATTTGGACATGCTCATCTGTACTGATGAAAGTTCAAAGGATGAACAGACTATTTCACGCTGGTGGGGATATGCTCACCTTGGGAAGCATTGTCCTGTCTGTGCACAATTCATCCAAGGGACTCGCTACTCAATTCTTCCTGTGATGGGCATTGGTGGATATCTTGCATGTGAGGTTTTTGAGGGTCCAATCACTGGAGAAAGGTTTATTGGGTTTCTACGTGAGCATGTTGTCAGTTTGGCCATTGTTTTTGTCACTGCCCACTGATGCATTAGAGTAATTAGGTGCCAATCATGTGGCCATATCCTGGACCATGGAGTGTCCTCCTCTTAGGCAATTGTTCTATCCACCACAGCAATGAGGTCCGTTTGCTTATTGAGGTTGAAGCAGGTGTGATATGTCCTTTTTTCTCTGTTCTCTTTGATTCAACATATTTCAGGTGGCCATTTGCTGTACTTGCCGCCATACTTGCCCAAATTGAGCTGTCATCTTCATTCATCAAGAGCTGGATGTGCTGTCACTATGACCATGCTGTCCATCATACAACTCCCCTGTCCTTCATTTATGATGCATGTTCTCAGGTTAGCAGTTCACAGGCATGAAGATGGTATTGTGCATCGGGATATTTTTGAATTTGTTTCCATGTTCACATTATAATATGGCCACAAATATATATATATGCATGTATGAGATTATGACATGGTTCACCACCACTCCTCATTGTTCATGTGAGTGGATTGAAGAAGTCACCTCGAGTCAGTGGGATTTGCATCCAATACCCTCCTTCCGTGACCACACATAATCTTTGACTCCTTCATCATGTAGCTTGACTTGTTCTTCAACATACTGGTCCCTCATGTCATCGATATTGTCACTGAGAGGGGGATTGAATACCGGTATACCATCATCATAAGTTGGAGTATGGCCATCTTTGAAGTGGCAGAAATGGAATCGCTTCTCACCACCATCAGGTACTTCCGCTTGTAGGGGACCACAACCCAGTCATTTGGGTCATCAGGTGTCTTGCGCTTCTGTTTGGCTGAGGAAGGACCAGCTGGGTTCATCTGCACACTCAGTGTTGGATCAGAAAAGGCCACACGACACCACTTGACCTGCAATTTCCAGAACTCAGATGCTGCTGCGTGAAATTGGTGAACAGATCCAAGACCAAGACCAAGAGAGTTCTGTAGCTCTTCATTGGAAAGCTTCCCAAGATAATCATCTGGATAGATCTCCTCACTTTGCATGCCATTCATGCAAGCACTCCAATCCTCGCCACGCATCACCTTGCACCAACTCACAAATTTTTCAATCGAGGAGTGTGTGAGAATTGGCCCTGTTTTCTGAGGGCTACTAGGGGGTTGTGGTAGATCTGCCTTCTTCTTTGGTGACAGGGACTCTGGGGACTTGTCAGGTGATGCCACTGAAGGCTTCGGATTGAGCGATGACATAACTGCTGCAAGTGCCAGTGTTGTGAGGGTTTCGAGTTGGCTATTACTAGGTGGATTCACTGGGCCTTGAGACTGGGATTTGGATCGATGGTGAGTGGCCTGATTGAAATATTGGGTGTTGGGTGGGCTGTCTAATGATGCTAAGCCCTCTAACTGTCACAGTCACGTAAAATTGTTATCATTACTGTGAACTCATTATGCGGACTCACCCAGCTAGATGCACAGTGCTTTAGGGCATATGGTGACAATGGAATACAGGAGTCACCAACTTTGCAGACATAACAGTATTGTCCTCCGTGCTCAGGGTCTGTGCATATCCACCACTCCTGAAGTTTGATGACTTTTTCAGTGCATTCTATCTCTATGGGAGTAAAATCTGTGGCCCCAGGTGCCTAAATAACCCTAAGTACCTTATCTGTGATAACAATTTTTGTCCTTACTTTGTTCCAGTGCCATAGCCACCTGCCAAATGACTGGGCATCTATTTGACTGTCAGTCTAATCTATCTTACAACAAAGAGGCAGCATACCATCTGAGTTGACTGCAGCATCACCTGAAAGCCATCCAGATCAACTGTGACAACAATGCCAAGCAACATCCAGTCACGGATGCTTTGAATCATCAACGAAAATTCATCATTTGTCTCAACTAGAAGACCCTTGTTGGCTCTGATGACAAGGATTGGTTATAATCTAATAAATATATGCAAATGAGGTATGTATGCTGCACCCTCTTTCCTCCACTTGAAATCTGGCCATTGACCGCTGTCATCACCAGGAGTGTATGTCGCAACATAGGTAGGACCCAATGCTTCAAGCTCGGACTTCCAAAAGACAGAGGGCTTGACCACATTGTTACTTCCAAGCACATCCAGTTGGAATTGCTTCTGCATGGTGTCCGGTTTCCTTGCAACCTTCCCTTTCTTGCCCTCCTTTGGCACTGAAAGTGTAACTGTGACACAAATTGGTTTGAACTGTTCACTTTGTGCATCTTCTTTGTCTGCACCCAGGGGTGTCCCTCCAAGTTGGAAGTTGGTTTGCATGTTCGCGACTCAGATGGGGGATTCAAGTGGTCAAACACAGGACAGATGGTCCCACCTCATTTTCCATTATTTTTTTCCATGCTCATTGTGTAGTCCTTTTTGGGATTGTAATCAATATGTTTCTGCTTGATGTGCATCAAAGGTATATTGATGGGTATATTGACAAGTATATTGACAAGTACATCAACAAAATCATTAGCTCTTGCCAATTCGGGTTGAACAGGGTCTTCGCTCGTTCAACTTTTCTCCATTATTTCAGAATCCACTATAACTTGTACATAGGTTACACCTCAGTGATAAAATCGACTAGAGTTGATCCCCCTTTAGTTCTCGTTGCCAGTAAGTAAATTAGGGCACGGACGTGTAACTTGGCACAGCGCTCCTGGTCTGAGTCGCTGAGGCCAAAGCCCTCCACCATGGAGACGACTCCTTCATCTCGATCTGGTCTCTAACAGTTAGCTCCGCTCCGCTCAGCCCCACCATTCACGGGCCCACCCTTGCTGTAACTATATATATTTAACTTGTACATAGGTTACACCCCAGTGATAAAATCGACTAGAGTTGATCCCCTTTTAGTTCTCGTTGCTCTAAACAGATTCCTGGTTATCCAGGAGGAAGTTGGGCTGGGCGAGTAGTGACTCTCCCCAGTTAACATTGCCGCTTCTGGGAGTTCCAGAAGGGGTTCTTGGAGTGTAAACTCCACGCTCACTTTGTTTAGGTGAGGCAGTCACAGAGGGTGCTTCCTTTTCATGGAAGAGTCTGTTCGCTGATTTTTCCTTACTTTTCCATAAGGCTTCCTCAGCAAACTCTCTCATTTCAGTTTGCCTTCTCTTCATAATCTTGGAGACCTCCTCCAAGGCTTCAGACATTGTAACCTGGTCAACATCTCTTGGAAAGATCTGATGCATCTGAGACACATCGCTGGGCCCTTGCAGGTCCAGGTCACCACTATCTAGCGAAGTGGTGTTGACTTCCACCCTGCAGCCAGTGGAGGGACCGGCCATGTTGGTGGGAGCATTGGAGTGGCTCCTGGTGTTGTAGGCAGACATCAGGAGGGTTGTTCAACAAGTTTGCATGAGAACTTGATTGAAGTCGTGTGTTGTCAGGGACCGACAATGTGCATGTTGCCAAATGGGGTTTCGGCACCAGTAATGTGGTGCCGAGAATGGAAAAGAGAATATGGCGTAAAAAAAGTGTAGTGCTGCTTACTTGTTTGGGGACGGTAACATTCTGTTCCCCCATTCGCCTCAGGCCTCAAGTGGTCCATCTAAAGATACACTTTTATGGGCTGTATATTGACAGGGTAGAAGTAAAGGCTGGTCCACCCTTTACAGCTACCCCAAGGGTTTATATACAATTCTATACATTCTCAGCACAAATAAATAGAGAAGCATTGTCAGGGCCCGGCCTCGGACTCGGAGGCTCCCTGACCTCAACCCCCATCTGGCCTGTCCTCACACTATGCAGGGCATGAGATGTATAGTAAAAGAAAGGGAATATATACACTTGCCTATGCGGGGCATGAGATGAGAAGAAGGGTAAAGGTCTCATCTCCCCGCATGGTTGCTATATAAAGGAATGGGTCACATGCCCACAACTATACAGCTCCTAGAGTTGTGTAGTGTGACCCGGAGGGAACATCCAGGTGGCAGTGCCCAGTAAGCGTGGGAACGTTCTGGGCGAGTTGCTCACCCAGAACTGTGGCTGTGACCCGTGGGAACATTCTGGGCGAGCTGCTCGCTCAGAAAGTTCCCGCGCTATCCCGTGCGCGCGTGTACACAACACACAAAGGCAACAACAAGGCAACAGTCAAAGAATAAAAGGGGTAAAGTAGGTGGGGAGTCTGGGGCACCCTAAGGCAGGGTGCTGAACCCTGACAAGCATCCACAACACTACTGTATATTAGCATCGTGAGGTTCATCAGGAAACCCCCAAGGCTGATTGAAGTGGTTGAGATCATTTCAACCTCACATGATTTACAATCACTTCAACTGGGTCCCCTGATTGTAATCACACCAATTATGGGGGTGATTGAGCTGATTCAGTGATTGTACGGTTGGTTGTATCGGCACGCTATCACATTCTCTCCCACATTGAAGTTTATCAATAAATTTATTATGTTTGAACATTATGTTGCATACATACTTGGTGTCATATCCACCCCTGGCCATCGACTTCCAGTCCCTCTGATCCCTCCGGTCTACCTCCACTCCTCCCTCACTAACCTCGGAGCTCCCATATTCCACAATCCCCTCAGTACCCCTCGATGGTCACCACCCCCTCCTTTCAATTTATTACCTACGCCTCCCTAAGTACGGAGCCCCAAAGACTTCCGGACAGCTCCGACGTCCGCTAGCGCACTCCCGCCTCCGTTGGGCAATACACTCGCCTGCCCTGCAGAGCCCACCTTCGGGCCTATCCCTCCTTTCCGTTTCTGGGTTATTGCCTGCCTCTCCGTTAACCCTGCAACCCGACTCGTCGGTAATATTCAGTCGGCTAATGTTTAACCCCGTTAGCTCCGCTCTGTTCGGCTCCGCCATTTGCGGACCCATCTTTGCTGTAACCATATATATATCCAACTTGTACATAGGTTACACTTCAGTAATAAAATCGACTAGAGTTTACCCCCTTCAGTTCTGGTTGCCAGTTAGTAAGTTAGGGCACGGACGTGTTACTTGGCACAGCGCTCCTGGCATAAGTCGCTGAGGCCGAAGCCCTCCGCCACGGAGACTTTCCCTCGTCTCAACCTGGTCTCTGACACTTGGGAAAAGAACCCAGATACAAGTTATTACAGTAGTACCCAAACACAATGTAATGCAAAATGAAACACAAAATAAAGAAGTGGGTGAAAATACAATGTAATCAAAGAAAGCAGACGCGCGCCCCAACCGCTGAACCGTTTAGCATCAAACCCAGCATAAAGGTAGAGCTAGTTATCTTCTATCGAACAAGCCTAAGATCGTCGGAAACGGATGAGTGGTTGTTGAGTACATGTGGTAAGAAGTTGGGGATAGTGTCATGCGTGAGAAGTTTGGTTGGAGGTTGGAAATGACATGGAAGGGAGGGGGATGTATCAGAGGGTATTGGGGAAGGGTCAGGCAATCATGGAATGGTGGTGGCTCATGTAAACAAGCACAAAAGGGTGGTTAGGTGGTCAGTTTAGCAACAAACACAGTGAACCACCATACTTACAACTTGACATACAACACAGGGTAGTTTTGGGTGACAAACCCACCCTCATTCTTTCTTTTTCAAGTAAGGAACATCTGGGGTGGAGTAAAAAACATTGCGTTGTGAATGCAACTGGAAAAAAAAAAAAAGAGACATGCATCATCATGTTTGTACATGCAGTTCCCACAGCTCAGTTTGTTTGGGTATTGTGAGTTGTTAATTTGGTGTTGCATGTGAAGAGAGAGTGTAGTGGAGTGTGTGAGTTGGAGCAAAGAAAAAACTTCTAAGTTGCAAACCCATTCATTTGAAACTGTACAGCACCTGGATGCAAACAACAGACTCACACACATGGACATATCCATGTGCAGACTTGAACCCAGCTGTCTCCACTTTGTGGACGCGCACTGCACAATGTTAGAAAACAACTAAGTTCCCTTTGTATTACAATTCAAAAATCACGTTTTCCGGGGGAATCCGCAATCAATGAACTTAATATAGTTTCAATATCAATAATTAGTCACATGTAATGGGGTTAAGGAGTTCATGTCCAATCATCTACTCCGAAAACCCAGCGTGTGACACTTCGCTACAACAACTGGTTCACTTTGGCAGTGGCAATGCCTGCCAGCAAACCCTGAAACAACTTTAGGGTCTCAAAAAGGAATCTCTCAGAAGCGCCCCCCACACCCTTCACACCCCTTCACCATCTTTCACACTATGAACTCACCTGCGGACCATGCAATGGATGTGGGGACGCCTTCCGCCAAGCATATAAGGAATCAAAGTGAAGTGGCTTGGAACCGACGTGCTTGCTGGTTCCAAGCTGAGATTGCCAAGTTTCTGCTTCGCAAGCCAAAGCAGAATTTAGTATCAACAGCTGCAACAGGGACAGGGAAAACCTACACTTTTTTCCTTCCAGCCCTCTTTGAGAAAGAAAACCTGGGAGTCTCTTTTATCATTGTACCACTAAGAAAACTGGCAGATCAACATGTGCAAAGTGCTAAGGATCTAGGACTCACCGCAATAGCGCTGGAAGCGATGACGATAAACAAGGAAACTGTTAAGGCATTGTCAGGGACGCATCCGGGGTCGAGGTGGTCTGGGCGTAGCGTCCGGTGCTAAAGACCTCACGGGGGTAGATCAGGCATGCGTACTGGCAGGCCCAATGCGGGACAGCGATCCCTGGCCACTTAGACTGAAGTGGGAATGTTGAGAAGAAGGTTACTTCTTCGGTTCCCACCCCAGGTGTGTTTATATACATGCAGCTTGGGTCACATGAGGTCCGCCATGTCACCCCGCATACAGCCGTGGTCACCCGGGTGTCCCCATGGGGGATCCTGAGGGCATATGCTGCACGCACATGCACTAGGTTGCACCCTAGAGCCGTCCGGGGTCGTCCAGGGCTAGGCATGTCGTGTGCACGTTGCGGGCAGGTCAATAATACATAGATATAAGGGAAAGGTTGTCCGTGTGAAATAGAAATAGAAATAGGAATAGAAATAGAAGTGGAGGAGGGATAGAGGGGGAAGGGATATGAAGGAAGGGTGCAGGGTGAGAGAAGGGGTACCGGGTGAGGTGGGCCTGGGTGGAGGCGGGTCGGGCGGGTGTGCCCTGACAGGCATGTATTTATCAATTATTGGTTATGCAGTTATGTTATTCATCGAGCAGGAGATCAGGAATGGAGTATATCAGTTTGTCATTCTAGGACCTGATTTACTGCGAGGGAATTTGCTTAGACCTCTGTGGATGAGTGATGCATTCGTTGACAAAATTAACTGTATCATTGTGGATGAAGCACACTGTGCTGTTCAGTGGCTGTCATTCCAAGCAGCATATAAAAACCTAACATGGCTTTACTCATACCTCCAGAATAGATGCCAATGGTATCTAACTTCCGCCACATTGGACGCTCACACGTTGTAACGGGTCTATCGCCTAGACCCGAGACAGAGAGAAGGGGGAGGGTGGTAGTGTGCACGGGTGTGGTTCGTGCGGCCAGGTTTTGGTCCTGGGTGTCATATCCATCCCCGGCCATCGACTTCCGGTCTCTCCGATCCCTCCGTTCTAACTCCACTCCCCCCTCACCAACCTCGGAGCCCCCGTATTCCGCAAACCTCTCGGTACCCCTCGATGGTCACCACCCCCTCATTTCAATTTATTACCTACGCCTCCCTAAGTACGGAGCCCCGAAGACTTCCGGACAGCTCCAACGTCCGCTAGCGCACTCCCGCCTCCGCTGGGCAATACACTCGCCTGCCCTGCAGAGCCCACCTTCGGGCCTATCCCTCCTTTCCGTTTCTGGGTTAACGCCTGCCTTTCCGCTAACCCCGCGAACTGACTCGTCGGTAATATTCAGTCGGCTAATGTCTTAACCCCGTTAGCTCCGCTCCGTTCGGCTCCGCCAATTGCGGAACCGTCTCCGCTGTAACCATATATATACACCACTTGTACATAGGTTACGCCCCAGCAGATAAATCAACTAGAGTTACCCCCCCTAGGTTCTAAGTGCCAGTCAGTAAGTTAGGGCACGGACGTGTCACTAGGCACAGCGCTCTTGGCAGAAGTCGCTGAGGCCAAAGCCCTCCATTACGGAGACATTCCTTCATCTCAAGTCTGGTCTCTGACACTGGGGCGCTACCGGGTCTGCTAGAACCTCAAACAAACACTCACCTACGTCTCTCTTGGACGTCAAGGCTGAGGATTCTGATAAGAGGGGTCTTAGATGTAAGCAACTAACTCAGAGGGGGCGTCAGGGTCGTGGATGGCGTCTTTGCTACTTGGATGCAACTTCTGCTTGTCCCTTCACGGGTCTATTCAATACTAACTTGTTATGTACAAGCTGTTATCTATTTTATATGAGTTGGAAATGAAATGAATGGGCTGGGGGAATGTAAACGGGCCGTTAGGCAACCGTAAATGATGAATATCCAATTGGGAACAAAGAAACAATAAAAGAAAAATGAATGAATGGGGAATATGTGATAACGGGTCCGAAATGGAAATTGTGAAGGTTAACTCCGCAACAGTTCGCCACAGCGCCCGCCTATCCTCCCGTCAGCAACCTCCTCGTCTCCAGCTTTCCAACGAGCCCTTATTCATCCCATTTGGTGCAGTGGTTCTTGAGATGTGGAGAGGGGGTGAAATTGGCGGCATGGTTGGGCGTGGGAATTTTGCTTGGGGTTGTCGGGAATGATGGGGAAAATAAGGAAAAATAAGGAATGAGTGTATGTAGTGTTGGATAGTGATAGAATGAGCATCGGGAGCGTCAGCAGGTATGTAGTGGGTGTTTGTGGCCAAATTCCGCAGAATCCGACTTTTTGCGGTACACGGAGTTGTCCCCACAACAACGTGCAGAAAATTATTGTCAGAAATTGGCTTGGACCCTTGGTATAACGCTTACAGTGGCAAGACAACCAAATGGATGCGTCGCTCCAATGACCACCCAAACCTCCATCACTGTGTCTGCCAAATGCAACACAGCAAAGAATCATGCAGTGACCTTGGGTTCCTTGTCCTGCTTGGCCTAAAAGAATCCAATCCCCCTCCGATCCCATTTCTCGTGTACTGTGAATCCCAGAGCGATGCCAAGTGGAGTGCCAACTTCCTCAGGTCACGAGTTTGCACATCCCTCCAAGAGAAAGTTGTTTGGGTTCACTCCGGGATGTCAGATGGACATAAGTTGCAGGTAGTCAACTCATTTAAGGAAGGGAAACTCATTGGACTTACAAGTACAGAAGCATTGGGACTGGTTTGAATTCTTGTTGTATCTCTTGTGTTGTATATCTGAATGAGATTAAACAGGGCCATGATCTAGCAAATGTGACCTGTTTGATTCAGTTTGGTCCACCAGATAACTTAAACACATTGACTCAGCGGTTTGGAAGAGCTGCACGAAATCCGGACATTTCGGCAATCATTGTTCTTCTTGTGCCGAAAGACTACTTTGAGCCAACCTGTTGCCAGCGAGAGGAGAGGGCTCTGAGGTCAGCAGAGAGCCGGAAGAAGAAGAGCAATGCTGCAACGGCTGAGCAGAGACAAAGCGACAAGCATCGAAAAAGGCTTTGGACAGAATGCCAAGTTGATGTTGCCATCACCACCGAAAATCAGAAATTTGATGACGACTTACTTGAACTGCACTGTCCAGATCCAGCGTTTCCGCCCAGGGTCGATGTATGGCCTACTAGTGATATTGGCCCTGATCCTCCACTCGAAATTGTGGGCATCAATGACAAGGAGAAACAACCTCTCAACCCAGAGGTGGAGTGGGAAGGATGGGACAATTTGACATTCGCTGATCTTGAAGCACTGATTGATGAGGCAGAGAAAGACATTGATGATGCATGGGCAGGGATGGGGGAAGGTGATCATAGTTGGGAAGCTGTGGCAAGTGGACAAGTGAGCAAGTGGGCCACCGAGATTTAGACGTCAATACTGACCTCAGCGACCGGACCGAAGCAGTTTGGCATGATGCCGCATTCGAAGACACCCAAAAAGAAGAAGACCAGAAGAAACCCAGGAGACCATGAAAATGTTGACCCTGGATTGGATGCCTTCATCAATGCCCAATGGCTTCCGAAAGATGACCCTTGCCTTGGATGCCAGAGGAAAGTCCTTGAGGTACACTTCGGTAATGACCGCATCTGTATGTATTGAGGTTATGTCTGGCAAGTGCATGCAACTCACTTATGTCAGCAAAACCCCGTTCATGTTGTAAATGCTGTGATTTGCACGAGCCCGTGACTTGCTGTGATCTTCACACCCCAAGTCTTTCTGCCTCTATGTTCCATCAGGAACTTGCAGAGCAACCATCCAAGTGGCATCCTCAGCATGTGAAACCAAACTACATAAAGGATGTCAAGCGTTCCACTCAGCTCAGCCATGCCCTTAAGGACTGGAGAAAAGACGAGTTTTCTCACCGTTATCCTGGACATCAAGACAACTTGTGGATAGGCGATTGGGCAGTACTTGGGGACTCCATCATCGATGATATTGTGTACCATGCAAACTTCAACTGGCTGTCAACTCCCCAAGACTTTATGCAACTCATTGACTGGGAGGAGCGAGGCTGCTATGCCTCCATGTTATTACCAATCATTCTTACAGCTTTCCCCCTTCCTGCACCACCACCTGCTCAGCCTCAACTGCCTGTTCAGCCTTCCACCTTAATAGAAACCGGGGCTGCCCTTCCTCTTTGCATGAAAAAGTGCGGAAACTGTGGCAACTGCAGGCACAATGGTGAGATGCTTTGGTCACTCCGACATGTTTAACACTCATTATTGCTCTGCTAGCTCGCACTTGCCCCAAGCAATGCAAGGCTTGTAACCAGCCAGGTCATTCCAGTAAGTAATGCGTGCTCCTACATACAAACATGATATGTTAACATTGTTTTAGGGACATGCTGTCCAAACAAGGAAAATTCCGCCACTCACTCTGATTTAACCATACCACATCATCAAACGTCCAAGTCATCTGCCTCAATTTGGTAAGTCTCATCAGTTTCATCTGTTGATTCCGATTGTCTTATGTTGTTTGACCCTCCCATTGTGCCACGTTGGAATACTTCAAGACCCTTCTGAATGTGATCTTCTATCAAGGTGTGTGAAGCACGTCCCTTCACATATTTGTGAGGATGAAGGTTATGAAGTTTGCATTGGATAGCGACTAATCTGGATTCTATGTCAGGAGTTGCATGTTGAAGGGTCTTGTTTGGTATGTGGTAATCTTCCTCAACATCTTCAATGCAGGTTCAATAAGCCTGAATTATCGATGACTGACTAACAATGTATTCTATTGTTTTTCCAGACCCTGTACCTGAGTAGACAACCTAGATGCATGTACCATGATAAGTAGTCTTCTTGATTAATAACATTATTTCGTTTTGATCCAAAGTGTGTCCTTGTGATCTCCCCCGCATGTTGGTTGATCTCTTCCAATGTGGGCTTGGAAGCCACGAATCCTTTGATGTCGCCTCCCAAACTCTCTGCCCATGCATCAAGAATTGTACACTGGGTAACATAATGTAATCCATCATTCAGCATCTGAAAAGGAGGGACTAGTTTGTTCAATTTGGAGATGTCATTTGGGAAAAGCGAACATAGGAGCTTGTAGAGCCCATTCAGGTCACTTCGTAAGCCATCCCCTGTTGCATAGATCCTATTTATTGTGTTGACACATGCCATTCTGACATGAAAGAGTCCTGGTACAGGTAGAAGGTAGTGCATTCATTCGAACACATTTTCCTCAATCCGTGTCAGGGGATGCACATGCTCACGCAAATTGCTCCAATAACCTTGTTGTGATTAAAGCCAGGGGAAAGGGACATCCCCATCTTAGGGTCAGCTATATACATGTAGAGTCCGGCAATAAGGAAACCAAATGGATTGCCGATAGAATCATGTGATCATAGAATGTTCCAGAACAATGCCGGAGATGATCCGGGCCACCGGGGCTTAGGTAAGCGGAGTAGATGGGAATTACCAGCATACTTCCCATGCACATATGTGCAGCTGGCATAGGGTCCAGGGTCGTTGCTGATCCCTGACAATCTGCTGCAAGCTCAAGATCCCATTGATCTTCTCCATCGTCCCAAGATCCCCATGAATAAGGATGACATATTTCTCAAAAACTCCTTCCTTCACAATACCACTCTGATCAAGAAGCAATGTTATTGCCTCGATATTCCCATCGATGGTAGATGCTTTCGCATACACAGCTTCTGCTGTTGAGAACTCCGTTTTATGTGGTGGCAAACTGAAGGTTGATGGTGGGTCGATAAGATGCAATCACATTTCTGGGAAGTGCTGTTCAATTAATACTGATGCAATGTGCCACTGAAAATGCTCCGCCAACTTGAATGAAGCTTCACTCTTCAGTATAGTGTCAATGGGGCTGATTGTGGGTGGGACGTTTATGGCATTGGGATTATTTGGGTGAGTATCCCATAACCATTGGGTGTCATATCCATCCACGGCCATCGACTTCCGCTACCTCCGATCTCTCCAGACTACCTCCGCTCCTTCTTCACTAACCTCAGAGCTCCCATATTCTGCAATCACCTCGGTATCCCTTGATGGTCACCACCCCCTCTTTTCAATTTATTACCTATGCCTCCCTAAGTATGGAGCCCCAAAGGCTTCTGGACAGCTCCAACGTCCGCTAGCGCACTCCCACCTCCGCTGGGCAATACACTCGCTTGCCCTGCAAGCCCACCTTCAGGCCTATCCCTCCTTTCCGCTTCTGGGTTATCGCCTACCATCCCGCTAACCCCATAACCTGACTTGTCGGTAATATTCAATCGGCTAATGTTTAACTCCGTTAGCTCCGCTCTGCTCGGCCCTGCCATTTATGGGCCTGCCCTCGTTGTAACTATATATACTCAACTTGTACATAGGTTACACCTCAGTAATAAAATCGACTAGAGTTTACCCCCTTTTAGTTCTGGTTGCCAGTTAGTAAGTTAGGGCACGGACGTGTTACTTGGCACAGCGCTCCTGGCATAAGTCGCTGAGGCCGAAGCCCTCTGCCATGGAGACATTCCTTCGTCTCGACCTGGTCTCTGACATTGGGCATATTCTAAGTGCTGAGGGAGCACTTCCTTTGGTGGTGCAAAAAACAGGCCCATTGTGATGCTTTCAAATGTCCAATCTTTGAGGTCCATTGACTGGCCAACACTGAACTTGAAGACACAGTTGTCATATGCAATGTTGGTAACACAGGTGGGTCCAAGACTTTTGTTCAAGACCTTCTGATTGATTATCAGTGATGTCCAAAGGCTCTCACTGGTTGAAAGGGAGACCGCGAGTCCGCAGTGTGCAGCCCATGCACAAACCGATTTCGATGCATTTGAGGCAGCCAAATAGAAGGAGTTTTTTACTTGCAAAGCATTGCAATGGCTATTGCAATTATTCAGGATAATCGACATGATTACAACACCTTTCTGTGTACGATTCCAGAGTCAGTGATCGATCATATTTGTTAAGAATCTTTTGACTTACAATTCAGAGCAGAGCGTAATTTCTCTCTGGGTAATTGTAGTTCCCCTTCAACTGCTTTCCAGCACTAACATGATCCCCATCATCACCGCTCTCCCACTGCCCATCTCAGCACTTGGAGGTGCCGGCTTCGCCCAGTGCCTTGCCCATGTCTTGCTTTCCACAGTAAGTAAATGGGTGATCAGGGCCCACACTGCTGGTGCCTTAGATTCGAATAGTGGCTTCAGCATGCTGATTCTTCCATCTTCAAGTTGTGTCAGGTGAAGGTGGGCGGCATTCATGCAAAGCCTGCTCTCTTTTTCCATAAGTACTTGTATCTCTTCTGTGTAAATCGCTTGAGCACTTGTAAGGATCCAGTTTCTCACAGTCGCTGTGCTGCCAAGCTCAGGTGCAGGATTGAGAATCTGGATGTGAATTTCTCTTAATTTATTACCAAAGTCCCAGGAGGTCAATATTGTTGACAGAAAAGACATGAGGGTGAATCCATTAGTTGACATGCAATTAATCACATCCATTGCATGGTCCACAGGCAAGTTCATAGTGTGAAGGGGCACAAAGGGTGTGGGGGGCGCTTCTGAGAGATTCCTTTTTGAGACCCTAAAGTTGTTTTGGGGTTTGCCAGCAGGCATCACCACTGCCAAAGTGAACCAGTTGTCGTAGCGAAGTGTCGCACACTGGGTTCTCAGAGTAGATGATCGGACATGAAACTCCTTAACCCCGTTACATGTGACTAATTATTTATATTGAAACTGTATTAAGTTCATTGATTGCGGATTCCCCCGGAAAACCTGATTTTTGAATTGTAATACAAAGGGAACTTAGTTGTTTTCTAACATTGTGCAGTGCATGTCCACGAAGCGGAGACAGCTGGGTTCGAGTCTGATCCATGTGTGGTTGTAGTGATTGAGATGATTGAGAGTAGTCAATTGGGCAGATTGGGCAGATTGAGTGATTGAATTGCTCTCAACCATTTCAATTGGCCTCAGGGGTTTCCTGATGTTGGTGTGACACCAGCCACAGTGGTGCTGGAAATGTCCAACTAGCAAATTTTCTTGTTGATACATTTTACACCAAAAAAACTACTTCCTTGCAGACAGCTCTTGTTTTCAATTTAATTTGATTCCACACAACCACTTAAGTGCCAAAAAAAATGGTGTTGACAAGGATCATTCATCCCGGATCTTCCACCTCCCTCTGCTCTATCCATACATGACTCCTATGACCTCTGATGCGTGACTAGTCTGGGACTAACTTGATGGGTTCACTATGTGGATTTTTATTGAATTGTTGCAAAGGCTTGTAAAGGGTCTCTCATATCCATTTCCCAGTTTGTTATCCAATACAAAAGATCACGTCTCGGGACATCTCAGGTTCTCATTTCTCCTCACACCGAAAATTTGCCATATGAGTGCTTTGATCCTCCATGATGCATCATCTCTCAAGCGTAATGAGTATGACAAGAAGCTTGATGAGCTCCATCAGAGTTTGAGACGATTTGAGACTTGCTCCGAAGAATGGATGGGTGCAATATTGGCGGAATGGCTGGGAATTAAGGAGCCCTGACCATGGCAAATTTCACATTCCCTCGACCTATTCAAAGGACAGGAAGTGTTCCTTACATCTAGGACTGGAAGCGGGAAGTCAATCCTCACCCTAGCACCGGTTATTGCCCGCAGGAAAGGATCACATTGCCATTGTCATCTACCCAACCGAGTCACTAATAATTGACCAAGTCAGTATCTGTCTTCAATATCATGCTGCACTTACGGACCAAATAGAAATCTAGGAGTTCAAGGCACGTCAGAAGGGTGTCCGCTTCATCGGAGTGAGTGCAAGCATCCTAGCCTCAATGGCTGCCAGAGAAGGATGGGATCTGTGGAGGGAAATTAGTGACAGAATATGGGATGTGATTGGGATGGGCCCAGAGATGCTTCAGAGCCCACCAGTGGCCAAACTATTCCGCAATGAATGTTTCATATGGAAGCTCGGGTTTGTCTTCATAGATGAAGTCCACCTTGTACTTCAATGGGGATTGTCATTCTGAAAGGACTACTTGAGACTATGTGAACTGCGCACGCGATTACCCACACGCATCACTTTCCTTGCGATGTCAGCTTCCCTTCATGAGGACTCCCGCACCAAAGTCCAGGGGATCCTAGGGTTCAAGAAGAATCAGTTCCATAACATTAAACTACCGATTGACCGCCCTGACTTGAAATATTGTGCTTGGTTCCTTCTCAATTCCACCAAAAGCACAACATTTCCGGACCTTGCTTGGGTCATTCCACAAGTTATCAATTCACCGATTGATCTGACCCCGACCTTGTTTGCGTGCCATACCATTGAAAAAGTGATGACACTTTGTCAGTGGCTTGTGGTGGAACTAGTGGAGGGACTACCTTGGATGGATGTGACCCAGTGTCGCAAAGCAGCGACAAAAATGGTATCTCCATTTCACGCAGAAATGGATGACAGTGACCGTCAAGCAGTCCTTGCTGCCCTTCATGCAGGGACCATTCGATACATAGTGGCCACTGTTAGTGCTAACGTTGGGATTGACATGACCATTACCAATGTTTTCTGCATCGATCTCCCCCAATCGATTGAAGAGTTGTCACAATGGGCAGGTGTCAGGGCTCAGTCCTCGATTAGGGACAGCCCGACCTCAGGCCTAGGTGTGTGTGGTGTTCCGGGTGGTTGGGCGCTAGACCCTGTCCTCAGCTCCTCAAACTCACTGAAGGGACTAAGCAGGGATTGAGTTGTCATGTATTACAGAGGGTAACTACAACTTGCCTAAGCGGGGATTGAGTTGAGAAGAAGGGTAAGTTTCCCTATTCCCTGCTTGGCTACTATAAAAGGGAAGTGTACTGTACAGTTCATAACGTGACTCCGGGTAGAAGCCGAGCATGTTCCCGCAACTCGGAAAAGGTGTCACATGGGTTAAGGCGAGTTGCTTGCCTTGACCCACGTGATTTTTCCCGCGGGCTCACATGCGGGCTGAAGTTGTGAGAGATATGTAGGGATGGGGAGGTCAGGGAAGTGGGGGAAGTCTGGGAAGGTGGTTCTGGGGTGTGGTTGGGTGTCAGGGCCCAGCCTCCGTCCGGGGGCGGCCCTACCTCAAAGCTGGACACTCGCGGTTGTTAGAATGGGCGGAAACGGACGACTCCGGAGTGGAATCGGAGACTTAGCGTGGAGGGACCTTGGCCTCAGCGACTCAAGCGGAGCGCTGTGCCATTACTGTTTGTCCATTTGGTCCTTAATTTCACAGTAGGTGAGCAGGAAGTCTCTTGGGGGCATTTCAGGTCGATTTCGGACTAAAACCAAAACGAGTATGTACAAGCGCCGATATATATAATGGAAGGGGCAAAAGCACAAAGAGAACAAAGGGTGACCGAATCGGAACGAAGACGTCCGAACGGGAACAAAGGGTAGAGGGGGCGGAGCGGTACCGAAGGTCATAGGGCAAGACCTGTGATACGTCCGAAAGGAGGTAGAGAGGGCGAGGCCCAGAGGGGCAGGAGGATGAGGGGAAGTGGGGATGATGACTAACTGGCTAGAATAGAAAGAAGCAGTAGTCCAAATAGGGATGAAGGGAAAATGCGAGAAATACATTACAGGCGGCGAGAGTGCCGAAGGCGGTCCGCGAAGCTCAGGGGTTGCAGAGCTTACGGAGGTTACGGAGGCGGGGTTGGAAGTCTGAGGAATATTGGCAATGGTGTTTACGTAGTATGAGGTCACCAATGCAATGGACTAAGACCGAGGTGGAGTCAAAGTCCGAGGTAGGGACTATGACGGAGGCTCGGAGTAAGGTACGAACGGTGTCCGAGTGTGAAGTACGGAGCAGCGGTGGACGGTCGTAACTTGGCGGAAGGGTAACGGAAGGAGGAGAGAGGGGACAGGTAAGGAAGAGGGAGTGGCGGAAAGGAGAGTAGTCAGGTCCGAAGGTGAGTATCGGAACGGACGGGGGAAGCGTAGGGGGATGACGGGAGGGTGGAGGTGTTGTGAGGGGGGAGCGGAGTTGTAGGAAGGGTGGTGAGTGGGGCGATGTTCGGTCCGAGATGAGTATCGGAACGGACGGAGAAAGGGTCGGAGAGGTAAGAGGAGGGGTGTGTTGCCAAGACCGAAGGTGAGTATCGGAACGGCAGCGGTAGGTTATGACTCCGGAGGTGGAGAGGGTGGAGGTCCGGAAGTCGGGTCGGGGTCGGGTATGCACGGATATGACAGCGGTGTCCCAGGCAGCCAGGTGCCGGATCCTATCCCAAGCTCCTCAAACTCACTAAGCGGGGATTGAGTTGTCATGTATTATGGAAGGTAGCTACAACTTGCCTAAGCGGGGATTGAGTTGAGAAGAAGGGTAAGTTTCCCTATTCCCCGCTTGGCTGCTATAAAAGGAAATGTACTGTACAGTTCATAGCGTGACTATGGGTAGAAGCCGAGCATGTTCCCGCGATGCGGAAAAGGTGTCACATGGGTTAAGGCGAGTTGCTCGCCTTGACCCACGTGATTTTTCCCACAGGTTCGCATGCGGGCTGTAGTTGTGAAAGATGGGAGGATGAGGGAAGTGGGGGGAGGTTAGGGAAGGTGGTTCTGGGGTTGTATGGTCAGGTGTGGTTGCCCTGACATTGGGTGCCCTGACAGTGGGGTCAGGGGCCGATCCCTGACAGCAGGGCGAGCAAGTAGAGATGGCAGTGGTGGGGTGTTAGTCATGTACGCAAGTGAGGATCTCCAAGTCATACCTGCAGAGCACCAGGATTTGAAGATGTATATCCCATCAAATGCAAAGGCCCTCACAGCAGCAAAGATTGAGCGGTCTGATAAGGTCCAAGCCATGACACAGCCCGCACTAGTCGAGTTCTTGAATCCTCACCACAGCAAATGTCCCCACATCGTGCTATGCCATTACTTTGGTGATGAGTTCAAGAAAGTCACACACTGCTGTGAGCAGTGTGACCCTGGGCCTCTCCAATCCCACCTTGCAACCGTTAGAGACTACATGGCAGTCATTGCCGGAAGAAACCCAAAAAGGGGCAAGCAGGTCAGCCACTTACCAGGAGAGAATTTCCGCAAGCCACCCAAGGACCTTCGCAAGTGCGCAAGGGGTGAGCTGCTGCATTGGAGGGATGACATCTGGAGGAAGCGTCCATTCAGTTTTGACTCTCCTGACGATATCTCACCTGAATTTATTGTTGGAGAGTGTGACATTCGCAGCCTTGCAGAACGGCTACATACAGTGTCCACATGCGATCGGCTTAATTTTGTGGTCAATGGCTGGATATCGATTGTTCCCTTGTCTGAGGCCGAAAAAGATGAACTATGGGCCAAGGTTCAGGCATTGAACACGGAATTACAAGGAATCATCATTAGGCATCGGGAGGCAGAGGCACAGAAAAAGAAGAAGACAGCAAAGCGGAAGCTAATACCAGGCAAGCTCTTGACTCCTCACACAAGCGATGTTGCCGGTACAGCAATAGACAGTGGTGGGCTGTTGGAAGCAACAACTTCCAAGGAGCAGGAGCACACAGGTGGAGAGGGAACGACAACTGTTGAGCTGGGGGAGGAAGGGAGATCAAAGTGCAAGAGAGTTAGGTCAGTGCGCAGGCTATTAATGGATGAGGCAACACAATTAGAACAGCAGGCATGTACACAGGAGAGAAAGTCATGCACAGATTTCTAGATTGGGTACTTACCTGTCAAACGACATGCTTATCCAGAAAGTTGTTCAGTGCACTATCTCGAAGTTTGGCATAGCCGCACGAGAGTGCATCAATTGCCAAGTAAGATTGTGATTGGTTTGGACGATAGAGATGGTGTTGCTGGACTAAGTATGAGTGACCCAGCAAGTTGATGTCTGCTGTCAGTTCAGCATCTGTTCGGCTTGAAATGGTTTGGTGAAGACCCAGCCGCTCCTTGATTGTGTTCGCTAGTTGACCAAGTGGCACGACATTCAAGGAGACGGCCTCACGGATGAATTTTGAATCAAATCTCGCCAAGCGCCCATTGTGTACATGCTTGATGGCAAGGTTGTGGTGCTCCTGAAGTAGGTCTCTCTCCTTTTGCCCTCCAAGAAGCCCTGATACATTTAGAATGTACCAGTCAAACACTGCTTTCTTTGTCGCCTCAGTGAAATTGAACCATAAGTCAAGGGCTTGATGTAAAAGCTCGTGACCATAATTGCTTGCCCCGATGCCAAAGAACCACACACGCAGCCACTGTGATTTGGTTAGTACAGCATAAACTTAAACTTAAATTTCAACTATGCTCACCTTAATCACTTCAAATGTTCGACCTATGTCTCCTTCCTTCACGCTAGTCTTGAACTCCCAGTACTGAAGGAGATCTCGCCATAGGAACACATTGTTGTGCATCAAGGTGTCACCGATTCCATTGTTTGGCATCTCAAAGGTGAGATTTTCGTCCTCGAAGGCCAGGTCAATGTCAGTTGACAATCCAACACGATCATTGGTGATGCTGGTGTCATCTTCACTTTCATCCCCATCACCCTCACTGTCATTTTCGCCTCGCTCACCGCTTCCCCCCACCAATTCAGATGCAACTAGTGGTCCTTCGGGTATTGGGAAATGTGAGTCCAGCTGAGGATCAATGAAGCGAGCAAAGTGGACCTGAGCGTCGCTCACACTGTGTGACACAGCCATGTAACCGGACCGTGTTGAACCAAATGCGTGGTATGTGTCGCAAGCGAGTTGGCAAAGTTCCTCGAAAGTGCATGAATGGAGATAGTATCCCTCCTTTGTACACGCTTCCAGCTCTTCCATAAGGTGCATCAGCTTTCCATCTTGCCTCATCGGGAATTTCAATGACTTTTGATGAAGCATATTTCTAAAATCTCATATATGAGTTGTGGAAGTGGAAGTGGAAAGCGGGAATACCTGATGTAATTTAGTGTCATTGCAGTGAGCACGACTTCAACAAGTCTCTCAGCTGGGTAGAAATCGACCTTGTTTGGGTTTAAATTTCGGTGGAGCTTATCAGCGGCAAAGTGAAGGCCGATGTCACCCTTTTCGGTCTGCTCTGGCCAATGCTGTCATATCCGTGCATACCTGACCCCGATCTGACTTCCGGACCTCCACCCTCTTCACCTCCGGAGTCATAACCACCGCTGCCGTTCCGATACTCACCTTCGGTCTTGGCAACACACCCCTCCTCTTACCTCTCCGACCCTTTCTCCGTCCGTTCCGATACTCATCTCGGACCGAACATCCCCCCACTTGCCACCCTCCCTACAACTCCGCTCCCCCCTCACAACACCTCCACCCTCCCGTCATCCCCCTACGCTTCCCCCGTCCGTTCCGATACTCACCTTCGGACCTGACTACTCTCCTTTCCGCCACTCCCTCTTCCTTACCTGTCCCCTCTCTCCTCCTTCCGTTACCCTTCCGCCAAGTTACGACCGTCCACCACTGCTCCGTACTTCACACTTGGACACCGTTCGTACCTTACTCCGAGCCTCCGTCATAGTCCCTACCTCGGACTTTGACTCCACCTCGGTCTTAGTCCATTGCATTGGTGACCTCATACTACGTAAACACCATTGCCAATATTCCTCGGACTTCCAACCCCACCTCCGTAAGCTCCGTAAGCTCCGCAACCCCCGAGCTTCGTGGACCGCCTCCGGCACTCTCGCCGTTCTGTAATGTATTTCTCGCAATTCCCCCTCATCCCTATTTGGACTACTGCTTCCTTCTATTCTAGCCAGTTAGTCATCACCCCCACTTCCCCTCATCCTCCTGCCCCTCTGGGCCTCGCCCTCTCTACCTCCTTTCGGACGTATCACAGGTCTTGCCCTGTGACCTTCGGTACCGCTCCGCCCCCTCTACCCTTTGTTCCCGTTCGGACGTCTTCGTTCCGATTCGGTCACCCTTTGTTCTCCTTGTGCTTTTGCCCCTTCTTTATATATCGGCGCTTGTACTTACTCGTCTGGTTTCAGTCCGAAATCGACCTGAAATGCCCCCAAGAGACTTCCTGCTCACCTACTGTGAAATTAAGGACCAAATGGACAAACAGCAATGGCACAGCGCTCCGCTTGAGTCGCTGAGGCCAAGGTCCCTCCACGCTAAGTCTCCGATTCCACTCCGGAGTCGTCTGTTTCCGCCTCGTTCTAACAAATGCACCTTGATGATACCCTTGAGCATTGCAAACTTCATGTGCCAAAGCTCAATCAGGGGTAGGATATAACGATTGGATGAGAACCAAGTGGACCCTGAAGAAGTGTGATGCTTGAGAGTTCGGATATGTGAGATCGTGGCCTGATCACCAGAAAATGGTATGAGGCGCCCCTCGAGAGCATGTGGAGGGATGTGGAGTTGGCGCTCAACAACATCCCGAATTGTCTGCCGGTTTCCTATAGTGGTTGCCTCATCAAAGCCCGATGTCTCAAGGGGAATGACTTCGGTTTTCTGGAGTGGCATTGGGTGAATGGCAAAAGTGTGTCTGAGATCATCAAAATCAGTCTTGTGTCGCCTCAGGCCAGGTACATGATCAAGTAAAAGGCATAGTATGTTGATGACACAGACATTTTCCAGATGTTTTCGGTCAATGTCCTCCCAGATCTTTGCTAACGTGATGTCCTCACGTTTGACACATTGCCAGCGTTCCTCATATTCAAAGCTGTCAAAAGCCTCGGGAGCCACACCTGGCTGCATAATTAGTGTTGCAGCAGTCCCACTTTCTAGAGATGTTTGTGAAGAGAGGGAAGGTCACCAGTTTTGGTGGTATTGGTTGATGTTATCATAAACAACGTGAAATGACACAAGTTTGTTGACCCAGTTTGCCCCTATAGTGTGAATTCTTTCGGATGCAACTGCACTCATTGAGTACAGGCACTTGAGTGTTGAGCTGTTTGCGACTGCGAGTCCCATTCGGCCAGTGATTGACTGAAGCGACTTGGAAGAATTCTCGGAGAACATGAGTATCCCCATGATACTCTGGAATTTGTTTAGCCCCTTATTGCGAAAGTACAGTAGCATCATCAGTGCAACGGCACATCCCTCAAACACTGTCAGTTGCTTCTCTGGCAGGTACTGATTCCTTTACTCACTAAATAAGGGTCCTGTACATGATTAGCCCCACGTCCCTTCCCTGAATCCCTGAACTTCATTTCCTTTAGTTGCACAGCTCTCTCTCCACCGACTGCAATCCATGTAAGCAGCATCCAGGTCACAGGCACAACGCTAACTGCAATCTTCTGGACCACATCAACTGAGAAGTCTAGGACCGTGTCCCAGCTGAATTGATTTGTGGATGTATCCCTTGCTCACAAGTAAGGGGATTTCAGTAGAACTCTGATTTCTGATTCCATTCAGTCAATGACTCATGCAATGAAGTAGTGTTGTAAGTCGCTGTATGTGTTTTTGCTGTCCATCTGGGTGTTTGGCTGAGAAAACATTGTTGGAATGGCATATTCTGGCAATGTGTCATAGGGGGGTTCATAGGATTGTTGGGGCCATGCCCATGGGTGGTTGTATAATGCGTGTACAACATCAACTGGATGGTTCTTCACAGTACGTCCCCCTATGAACCACTTCAGCATCTCCTTTGCTGATGCACTGAATTCTATGGGGTTGCTAAACAGAATAACAAGAAACTCGCTGAGTGTGAAGTTCTGTGACTTCAGTATTGACAGTACGAGTTCTACAATTGCGGGAGGCTTGAGCCTCAGCCGATCATTCTTTGGGTATATTTGCTCAACAGTAGAATTGTGACACATGGAACACCTGAAGGTGCTTGGCTGTGTATTGCTCTGCCCTGCCAGTGTCTGGGAACAACTAGAAGCCATTGGTTCCCACATGACAGGGTCGGGCGGATTTTGTTTTCTGGTATGCACTTCTCGGTTAAGCCTCTTGGATGGCGAGAGTGGTTCCAATGTGCCTCTAGTTGACTCCACCTGCTGACCAGTAGCAGCGGCAGCTCCCCTTGAATTTTCACAGATTTTTTTTACTGGGGAATCTTCATCCTCCATAACTTTGCATTTGGGACAGCCTCGTGATGGGATTGAAGGTGATGCATCACTGTGAGCTTTATTGGAAGAAAATCTTGCTTGTGGGCTATAGCCAATATTTCCTGTTGGACCAGAGGTATAGAAATGAGGTAGAGTAGGGATTTTGACCATGAACGGATTCATTGAAGGACCTGACACACCCGATGGGCAATTTGGACGTGTTTGTACAGTAAACATAAACAAATAATTTTTATTCCGAGTTCGTCCTGGAATTCAACCCAATCATATTGATTATGTAAGGCATGGCAACAGCGAAGACCCTTTTCCAACTGTGACAACCATTCAGTAAAAATCCCCATTCATGAACCGAGGGTTGAATCCAGCCTCTATATAATATTACGAAGTCATAGAGGCTGGAGTCCTGCCTGATGCGTGACCGGTAATTGGTCGTGTGGGTATAGTACTCGACCAAGTTAATGTTGGAATATCAACGCTCATCGACAACAGCCGAGCTGCAGCGTGGATTGGGGAGTCTTTATTTTAACTTAATATCGTCGTGACTAACAACGACTATACCTTTTTGTTTCAGAGTCGCGGTACCACGCGCTCCCAATTTACTTTGTCTTATATCGCTAGTTGTCACAGACAATCGCTTTAAGCGATATTGGCTCCAGTCGTATAAGTTACGCTGGACGCCGTAATTTTTCTCCCTCCCTCAGTTCTCTATTTCGAGACTGAGGTGATACCATTTCTTTCCTATCTGTGTTTGCGCATAACTCATTGTATTTTCATGTTATAGTTACGCGCGATAGGTAAACATCTTAATACTAGTTCTCTATTTCGAGACTGAGTTACGCGCGATAGCTCCTATTTCATTAGTTAATGGGGTACAAACCCCACGCAATGGGGTCCCGTCCCAATGGAGTTGAGTCCTGGCAGCGCGAATCTTGAGGGGTTCATCTCTTTCCATGATCCGCCACGGACCAGCGCCGTCATTATGGGTTCACAATCCATATATTATGGAGTTGATAGGATCGTCAGTTCATAAGACTCACGCTTATGCCGTCCCAAATCGGAGCCATTAGCCTTGCTTACCTTATCTGTTAGCGCAACACTCACTTAACTAATGTAGATCCGTGTGATATCATCTGACCTTCATTTGCGAGGCCACGGAGAATTAATGAACTTGTTAGCGAAACCATACTAGGCTCATCGGACAAACATGACAGCACATTCATCTCGAAATCCTGCAACGCAAGGGATTCACATTCAGGCTTATAGGCGCCTAACTGCTAGACATACAGTAGTAAGGATTATATTCCAGTAACTAATGGCCATATATGTTTGCGCAGCAAATTGCCCAGGATAAATGGGATCCATAATGAGAGGTGGAGATACAACAGTTGGAGATGCATACGAGTGTGTGGGGGGATCCTTATGTAAGACTAGAATGAAGGTGATGATGTTGTTGGAAGCGAAAGGAATAAGATAGTGTACGAAATGTGGAGAGATTATGCTAAAGAGTGTCGACCAGGTTTCTGGTGGTTATACTTAAGTGTGAATGATCTTTTGTGGTGTATACGGTGAAGGTTCAGGAATTGCGCCCGCTACTGAGATGTCAGTGGGTTGGCCGCTTGGCAATGTTGGTTTAGAGGTAGGATTTTTTTAGTTCGAAATAACAATAGGACTAGGGTAAACCATCGAATTAGTCTCAGTGCCAAAATGCTCTGCCGTACTGGACGGGGGAAGCTCCGCTTACTGTTTTCCCAATTTCTTCAGGTGGACTGCGCTAGGAGAACTTGTTATCCTAGTATCTCGCTTCCCTTCCATAATATCGAAAAAATGTCTTGCGTGATCGACTTCCTCCAGCCATTCCCCTAATCCATACCAAAAGGTTTGCTGCTTTTTACTTCCCGTCCAAAGCGGCATCAAACTCAAGTGATGGGCATCCTCTACTGTGACGACGTTCCATACACCAGGTCGCGGGACTAATTTGGCACGCAGATGATCAACTGGCAAGCGAGCTGTGCCCGAGAGTGGTGGGTAGTGAATGCAATGCTCGGAAGAACATGACCCAGGGTGCCACAGTGAGAACACAGGAGCGACACCATCATTCGAATAGTAAGCCTCTCCTAGTTCAAATGGGTTTTTGAGCTCTCCGCCTTCAGTAGCCTCATCTTCATCGAGGATCCTCTCCATAGCTAATGAAGTGGGGAAAGGAGTATCGCCGGTGACGGTTTCAGCGTCTGAGTCCTCGTCGACTGAGAAGTACTCAGATTCGGTTTCAGAGTCATAGGCAGATGATATCGAAGAACCCGAAGGAGAGGGAGGCGAGCAAGGAAACTCAGATGAAGAAGGTTTGGTTCGGCGAAGAAAGGACGGGACCGGACGGATGGTGGAGAAGTCGTAACCTCCAGTGATGAAAGCTGACAACCACATAGGAGGAGAAGAAGCTATTCGGCGGAGGAAAGGCACATGGTATGGTTCTACGGGGTCAGCACGATTCGTCTAAAATCGTGATGAGGTTTTGGTCAAGGTCGAAGCCATATCGGAAAGATACCTACGAATGTAGTGACGTACGACCTGTACCAGGTCTTCCCCAGGGACGCCCCAGTTCTCAGATATTCTTCGTCGCGCTCCTCTGCGGCTTCAAAGGTGCAGTCCCATGGGATACAATCTTTGCCTCCACTCCAATCTGATTTCCATAACTGCTTCAAGAACTCGACAGGCGATATTTCACTCATGGAGACTGGACGCGCTTCGCAGCAGAAGTCAGGCAACAACGACGAAGGCAGAATAGGCGAGAAGTAAGTCGCAGCATGAACGAATTTGGAAATTAACGAGGCCAACTGCGTGAAAGGTCTGGCGTCAGGGGCTTTGAGCCAAGTAGCACATAAAGGAGGACGCACAGAAATGGGATGATGTCCCTTACCCGACTCATTCATACCTATCATCCAGTAAGTAAGTTGCGTCCCTCGGAAGGGAGAACCAACTAACAAAGGGGACATAAGTGATCATTCAAGGGGAACGGATCATATTCTAACCCACCACTAGTGACGGATGCGACCATGTCCGAGTGAACATCGGGCCCGAAGAAACCATCTCGCATGAGAGTCATCATCTTCACGACCGTTACGCCGCCCATACTGTGGCCAATGAAATGCAAGGGGTGTTCCACAGACCACGATGGATATAGTCCAATGGAATGATGTCGTCCAAATCGTCTGTGTTTGTGCTTCTTGGCGTGCTCTTCGCCGTAATCCACGCTTCCACCACGAAGAAGGTAGAAAAGCTCGCATGCACGGTCGTGAACCGAGTTGACGGGGCTCACACGAGCGAACATGATGTGGCGGCGCTTCTTGCTACCTATTCTAGCGCGGTGAGCATTTAAATGCGTTTCAAAGTCGCCCCTGAAACACAAGGAGCATCGTGTCAGGCCATGGTGAATGGATGCGTAGAGTCCTGTTCCAACTCACCAGAAATACTCTGAAGTGTACGACATGAACCCTGAATTGAATCACTCAGCGTCAGAGAAAGTCCAAGGGCGTGAAATGATCAGCACTCACCCTCCACGAGCACGAGAGGCGCCGTCGACTGAGCGGGTTGGGGCAGGGGTTTGTATTGCGAGTTCATTGGAATTGGGGGCGCAGCATGTTGCCCAGAAAGATCCGCTACGGCCGAAGGGAGAAGCATAGCTGGGTATAAATAAGCTGGAATGCGGAAAAGGTGGTAGGGGTAGTGAACCAAGTAGATAGGGACAAAGCACTCAGTCTTTATGAGCCTTGACAGGGAAGTAAAAGGAAAGGTAGACTCGATCGGTGGGCATGACGCCCATGCCCTATATATAAGGGCAAGGGCTGTGGTCCCACACGGCGCATAATATCGTGTTGTACGGAGCTCGAAAGACCTGAGTTGAGCAGAAAATTCATCATTGGGGGGAAGGCAAAATGATCCGTATTCAAACTGTCACGTTGTCCATTCAGATCGTGATGGACCTGTCACAGGCTCCGATGGAGACCACGGTCCTCACGTGACTAATCATCAATTCAGTTTGTTGCTGCGGAGTCGGCCGACTATTAGGTTGTATCAGCTTGAAACGTTTTCGTCAATTTGCGTTCTCTCCGGGTTCCCTGCTCATATCGTACTCCGCCACGACTTTCCTTGAGCGGTGTCGACTGAGCCAACCAGAGCTGAGTCCAAGTTGGCCCGGCAAATTTCTCGCAGAGTATGTAAGTATTTGTAACACGGCCCCGTTGTCCTTCCAGGGCAGTGCACCTTCGGAAGCACTTCAGTGTTGTCATTCTCACGGCCCCCCGGCTTATGAAAAATGTCAATTAAGCTCAGGAGGATCAATCGTCCTGGTACTCTTTAGATGCAATCATCATCCTTGTGGCCCTTTCCTTCACTCGTTTCATCTCCTGTTGAAGCGGGCTTGTGTTGTCTCTCATTGCCCCTAACGTTGCGCGTGCTAATTTTTGAGGGTGATCTGATTCCATAGGACGTGTGTTTCGGATACCCTAGTCATTCCCTCCAACCCCTCGGGGCGACAAACCATCAGCGATCCCGTCTCGTTCCGCACTCTCGCAGGCTGTTACCTCTCTTGATGGGCGCCGTTGTTCCGCTCTCGTACTGTTTCAAGTTTCACCGACTCTATGTGAGCAACAAGTATTGGGAACTGCAATTCATGCAAGATTCCGGCGACCATTCAAGCGCCTGCTATCCCGCCTTGTCGCTTCACCTGGATGGGATGTGTAGTTTTACTTTGAGTCGTCCAAGGAGTTGCCGGCGCTGTCTTTCTGTTGCTGGTGTGTTTTTGCTTGGCCCTCATCACTTACGGTTCAAATGACTTTCCCCCCGCCAAAATTTCCGCACAGTGAAGGGTGGGCCGCCACCCTGGGTGGCGGAACACCGATCAACATCGCCCATCATTTCCTACCAGCTCTCCCACTGATATCTGTAGCTGACCACCCACGCTCACGGATGCTCGGCACGCCGTCGTGGAATGTTCAGTCATGCATCTTCCCAGTTGATTCATGGCTCAGGGGAGGGAAAAAATATGAAAATGTAAGGGAATGCAGTCAACGTACAAGAATGGAGCGGCGTTGCGGAGTGCACTGCTCTGCCGAGATGGTGATGTCACAACTCACCGGGTTCTACGGTCCCGATCGACTGCTCCCCGCGGCTGACCCACCTCTACATAGTATGACACTGAATGCCATTGTACCTCATTTCCGGACTAACGTAACGCTTCTTTGACTCAATGTAGGCTCCTGTTAGGAGGAATGCCGCTCTGTCCCGACGAGGGCGATCTCGGGGGCGATACCGAAGGCGCCTTGATTTAGGTTATCTGGGATGGGATCAATTCGGAGCAGGCCCCGAATCCCTATACATCACACCTGAGTCTGCCACCCACATTTTCCCCTAGAGGTGATGCATTTTTTGTTCTCAATATCTGATGACCGGTGCCTTGTTGGATAACCCTTCTCTGACGGCGTTCGAAGGGCGGCAGGTGACTCTAAGCGTCAAGTTTGTTGCGCAGCTGGCACCCACGACACTCCGGCCTGGCCGGCAGCAACAAGCGACCAGTTGCTTTTTTTGTTTTCTTTCATTTGGGGCAGGATGAGCACAGCCTCCAAGCCACGCCACATTCCTGATGCTCATGGTCGAGCCATCGGGTGGCGTTGTAATTAAAAGCCCGATCACCAAGGGCACATTGAATGGTCGAGGAGCATCAGTTGACCAGATGGCGAGGATTAAGCTCTTGATACCTTCAAACGGGTCAGGGGATACGGTTTGTTGCCACCTTGGATGTACAACTTTTGCATCCCTCGTCTAGCCTTAGCTCCATAGCAACACCTTTCCGTACATTCTGGAACATGCCTAGGAGAGTATATTTGATCGCTATATCACATATGCTGACTCGCTGTACACGGTAGTCTACTACAGAGATCAACAAAATGGGGGAGGGCTCAATAAAGCATGTGCACGCCACCCCATAGCGGCCGAAAGCCACTCTAAGCGTCCTAGGTAGCCGCTGAATTTCCAACATGGCGGGCTTGCGGCTGGGTTGGCCAGGCCCTTGTCTGCCCTAGCCGTGCTTAGGAGGCCACAACTTGGAATTGAACGGGGAGTGATAGCCTCTCCCCATAGCAAGTCGGTGGTTTCTGCGAATGGTTCATTTTTTTTGCCCCTGGCATGGTCGGAAGTGTACGTTAGTAGGCGCGGGCACACAGTCGCTCGGATTTACTGCCCGACGGTCGATAAGCTCTCGTCCCGTGGGGATCTACTTCTACGTTAATCTCATCCTGTTCGCCCCTTGAACCAACCGTCCGACCCAAGCCGGGATTTGCTCTATCAGCGCACCGACCAAGTTAACTTGTGCAGTGATCGACATTTTCTTATGCATACAACGTCTAAGCGCCCATGGGTGCAAAGTTCATCATGCAACACTGAATGATCGAACACACTAGGAAAAGATGCAACAATTGCAGGGCGAAGTACCACAGACAAGAGATACAGAAGGCAACATGCAGGCTAGTCACGAAGGGACTCTGGGGAAGTCCGCCGCAACAGAATGCGTGCATTGTGAAGGGAGGAGGCTGAGGGCCCTGAGCAACACACACGGCAGGGAATTTGTGGGTGGTTGATAAAGTAGACTTGCGGAAGTATGGGATCTGGGCCAAATACACTGGGGCTAGGATAGTAAAATACGACAATTATTCATGAATACTACGTGGGAAGAAGCGGTGGGGACGGTGGGTAGCTAGCTGGAGTACGTTTCATGTTTGCTTTTGCTCTTTGTTCGACAACCTATCTAGCTCACATTGGCGGCGTATAGAAGGGTTTTGGGAGTCCCATCCCTTGGATCCTCAATTCGAGACTAGACTGACGCGACATAGTCTTCATATTAAAAGAAGCGGCTGTATGAGTAAACCTAACGGGACGTGCTGAGGGAATGTTTTAGGGTTAGTCTAGTGCTGTATGTACGTATTCTATCTACTTGCCGTACCCCATAGATTGCTAGACTTTCCTCATTTTGCTACTAGACTAAACAACCAAGATGAATTCGAGGTCGAATTGGCCGAACATTTTCTTTATCATCTATACTGCATCTATGCACTTATATTTGAGTACAGGTCTCTATTGCCTAAATCAAGACTCTCTGTCTAAGAGCTGCTCTATCGGGCTCCGACTAGACGGTCACAGGAAATGAGAGAAATGGGAGAGGGAGCATCATATGCATTGTTGAAAAGGGGATGGGGGATAATGGTTCTTCGGGGCGAACCAATATCCTTAATAATAGGATGCATTGTGGAAGGGATTCGATGGGATATGAACTAACTTGAGCGAACGGGATGTGTGAAGATGAAGAGCGGAAGGGTTGAAAAACCATCGACAAATCCGCGCGCAATCCGAGCTTTCGATGTGCGGAGGGTCAGGTTCCATCCCCATGACCATTATTACCGGGCTTCGAGAGGCAGGGAGTGGGAGCGGATACAGGTGCCATTGCTTAGAGGGGCCACAGAAGGTCGCACATTGCAACACCAGGCGCTTTCTTTCCGTTTTCTCTCCACGTCCCTCTCCCTCCTTGCCTCATCCACAACCTCGAGCCACTCTCCCAACTCAGACCAGAACGCCCTCTGCAACCTCGAACCTCTCCAAAGTGGCATTATACTCAAATGTGTTGTATTCTGCATATAACAGACATTCCAAATACCCGGTTTCGGTTTCGGTTGCATGGTGGAGGAAGGGTTGGAAAGCCCAAAATGGAACGGGCCCGGGCCTGTATGAGGGTTTTGGATGGATGAATGGTGAATGCAGTAGGTGGGTGAGCAATCGCCTGGGTGGTATTGACTAGGTAAACATAGCGATATGAATAATCCAAGTAATCGATCGAGCAGGATCACAATGGATTTGTTTGCCACACAAAATTTAAAAAAGGAAACAATTGGTCACGCATAAACATTCTGAAGTCTCGGAAACTCACCTAAAGAGAGGCACTAGCCCATCACTGGCATAATAATCCTCCGGAAGGTCAACCTTCACACCCGTCCTCCCGTATTGGCTCTGACTTGCCAAGTCATCCCCTGTACCTTCCTCCACCATACTACTGCCACCCGCAGCCCCATTTAGCGCATGTCCCAACATCATCTCACTCCTGCCCAACTCCTTGCTATTCCCCAGTCCACCACTCCCTCCACCAAGACAACGACCACTGCTTACTCTCATCCCATTGGCACGAGACGGTGGAAATTGGACTTGAGGTTTCAGAAACGACGGAAGGGTTCGAATAGACTGGTAATCCAAATTTCCCAACAGCTGCGCAAAGCAATAATAGATTATTGACTCCAGCACATGCGACTTCCATGAAATGACATGACGCGTCGCTTCGGGGTTGGCTCGGCGCGTCTATGAATAATCGAAGAGGATTCAGCGTTTACGTTCTACCAAGGAAACCATATTTAGCCACTTACCATGCAAGCAACATAGGACCGGAAGTACGTTGCCGGTGCCACCTTTTCTCTCCTGTTCCAAAACTGCTCCCTCCCGACTGCTCCTTCGAACCTCGAATCAAAAGTATACGAATCAGTGTTGTGCTCCCAATCGCTCCTCCACATTTGCCGTAGAAACATCCAAAATGAAATCTGATTGAACGTCATCGGATGCGCATCTAGATGCCAATCAGGCAAGGGGATCCAAGAAGGGACCAATGGAGAAAGGTAGCAGTATGTGTACATAACTCGGGACATGGCGGACTTTAGCTGGAGATGGTCAGTAATTTCGTTTGTCCATTGGTTCGTTCAGTTTGTTACGTTCGTTATCGGGGGAAAGTCAAGTCAGTTCGTACTTCACTCATAAGGGGGGGTTTCCATACCATTTTCAGATTATGGCCCCTCCCCTTCAACAGAAAAAAAAAAACTCACAAACAAATAAATGCTGCTGAGTGCGCCCTTCCCGTCCTTGCCAAAAACATGTACAATCCCTGTCCCCTTAAACGGAGCTGAAACAGCCGAAAAGCTTGCCACCATATCGGGATGAATGCCATCTTCAAATCCGAAATGCCCCTCCTTCATCAACTGTAGCATAACAGCCACCGTCGTTCCCCCCAACGAATGCGTGGCAAAATGAACAGGGTTCCACTTTGACCAGGCTGGGTATGCCCCCGTGGCGTAATGCCGGCCATATCGAGTGTGATGCGAAGATCGAGAGTGTGCTTCGCCATAGTCGACCGTCCCACCTTTGATGGAGTAGAAAAGTTCGCAGGCTCTGTCGTGCAAGGAGGAGACAGGGCCTACTCTGTTTGAAGATGACAAATCAATCGCCAGGCAAAATATAGATGGTTAAGATTCGAGTCACACACCTTGCAATGATGAGCTTTCGATGGCGTTTCTTACCCAATGAGTCTCGATAAGCATGGAAATACTTGTCAAATCCACCCCAAAAAAGACGGGGGACGAAGGAGAGGAAACCCTATTTTAATTCATTTTGAGATTAGCACATGTCGGAACGTGCAAAGCGCAGTCAACCATGATGGTGAACCAATAAACGTACCTCCAGGATAACGAGCGGCGGTAACTCCTGTAGACCAGTGGGATGATCTTCATCTCCAAACTCACTCTCTTCCACTTCATCCACACCCTCTTCCAGCGCCCTAGTACTGCAACACTGAGCACTTTCAATGAGACCATTCAGGCGGTTCGTCAGCGCTTCCTCATCCCTGAGCAAACGATGTCTTACACTAGTGTTATTGCCAAGGCTGCTACTCCGCAGAGCAGTATTTGCACTAATAAAGGACGCGATTGAAGGTGAATGTGAGACCAGTGAAGACTTCCTTGATGACAATGATGATGAGGTGGAGGAAAGCGAAGACAAAGGAGACAAGATACCCAGCTGCGCACTAATGTCGTTCTTCATACTTGGTTGCATGGTTGAGCATGCTTAGACGTTACAGTTGCAAAGTGGGCAGCCAAATAGTGAGAGAAAACCTGGGGGCAGGGTCTATCCGAGATAGGAGATAGGGTCCCATTGCAGGGATCGGGCTCAAAAGATAGCCTCGTTTGACTTGATAGAATTATTATTTTGTGAAGTCACAGATAGTTGGGACGCGGTGACAGTTCCCTGCAGCATGAGGTCATATTCAAATTGAGAATTCTATGTGGACGATTGACTCCGAACGATTGCACTGCCACCCTGGCCCAGTCGGTGCTATTTGTTGCCGCACGATTAGCTTTAGCTTATTGGTATGATATTGTACTGTGTTGCGTTGCATTGAGGACCACATAGCTGACAGTGTAACATGATAGATACGAGGGCAATCCATGTTACAGTCAGCACGCTCAGAGGTAATACATCAATTAGTGGCTTTGAACTTCTGCCAGCCGAACCCTATCCAGTGTGTCCGCGCTGAAAATGTGATATTTACATTCCGCATGGACTCACCGCTGTCTGTTGGTTCGTAAATCTTGGCGAAGCTAGCTATGGAATAGTTGAATCCATCCGCCCTGTGCGCACACACCGACATCCCGTCTCTTGAACACGCACGCCATTGTGCCACATTATCCCGGTCGCATTAAAATCAGTCCCACAGTAGCGGTGATTCATCACCGAGTGCAGGGACTTCTGATACTCCGAGAGCGCCTGTCAGGGTCCTCCCGGAAGACCAAAACAATCGGAAAGTTTCTCCCTATGGACTGACGGAAGAAAGCGGGTCCAGGCCGAACACGTGGGCACCTAAAACGAACCTCCGAATCCAATATTTGAACTGGCATGCTCTGGCGCGGTGGAGAACGAGACGATCACAAAAACCAGCGCCAGATCATGCATTGTTCCGTACCTTAAGGGCGAGCCTGGCACACAGTGAAGCCTTAAATACCTTCCAAATTCGGAGTGGCATCGGAGAAGAAAAAAACTGATTCCCTTGTGAATCATTCCGAGATACTAAGCAGGATACCAGCCTCTATTAAAATAGACAAGATAGTGCGTGGCAACTAGGCCACGTTGGCAAGAAAGTTGACGGGACTGAACACTAGTCTGACGACAGGCATGGCGGAACTCGATCTTTTGATTCGATGGCTGAAGGTTCCATGGATTAACATTAACTCGGCCCGGTTTGGTGATCGGTAGACTTCGCCGGACGTGCGGAGGTCGGTTTTGGCCAGGTGTAGTAACCCGGCATTATTGTTACGAAGTCATTGAGGCTGGAGCCCTGCCTAGAACCCGGCATAGGTCTGGATCAGAAAAAAAGACGAAATTTCCCGGCAGAACTGGAACAATAGTAAATCAGGGGGAGTTCACGCTGGAAGGTCTTGCCGGAGTTCTTCCGCCAAGAGCGCCGTCCAACTGTGTCCGTGACGCACTGTCGAACTAGGATCCCGAGGAGATTGTGGCTGAGGGTGAGGGGTCGTCGCTGTGTTCCAAGGCTCGAGTCTCGGCCGGCTATGTTCGAGCACCCTTGAAGTCAAGGCTAGCGTACGATGATGGCAATAGACACGATCTGTGGCGGTGTGACGTTGCGAGATAGCGAGTTAAAGGAAGGGCGAACGAAGGAAGTGCAGGGCTGCAAGCTAGTTACACTAGCGAGGAAGCTGGTCAGGGGCAGCCAAGTACCCGATGTGCGCGGTCCTATGACAAGGGAGAACGTTAGACGGGGGGTTGGAGCAGACTTGTTCCCGATTAGCTAATCCACCAAGCGAGTCTGCAGATCGACGAGGAATATGAGGAGAACGGTCAGAGAGCCAACGTTAGCTAGATAATCCTTCAAGTACCCCCACGGCAATAGATGGAAATCTCCCGCTGGCATACATGCAGCAGTGGGCGATACACTACAAGACAATGTGAACGGTTATTCCGCTTGCCCAGATGACGGTCAACCCTCAAGATCTGGCACGCAGGGAAGAAACCGAAGCAGCGAGGTACCGGAACCCTCCGTCTTGGATGACCCCAATATGTAGGCTATCGTGATGGTAGGAGTACATAATCTATTAGACACCGATCGAATCAAGAATACAAGTGCACGATATACATTCCACATGCCTGCGCAGCAGAGGATAGCTTCGCGTTAAAAGTCAATCAACACTGGGGGGGAGGTGAATGTAATGACTACAGCTTGGGAAGGCCAATGGTACCATCCTCCGCCTGCAAGCCCCTTGGCTTTCCTTGCCTCTATGCCTGCATTTGCCTCATCCTTCAAAATGAATGCATCGTGAGGCATAAGTGAACGCTCTAACAGTATTTTGTAGGATTCGAGACCCACTTCTTGAATCTGCTTGCATGAGAAACCCGCGAACCAAATATCAAAAATGGTAAACCCGTCGAAATGGTGCCGAACCTCAGGCCGTTGCCTGAAGACTACGGCAGGCATTGGAGAAGCCAAAGCAAATGCTATTCGGATAACCGGCTTCGGATCCACCGTTTTTGGCTCCTTTCGCTGCCGGTCCACCTTTTTCTCAGGTTCCGCCAGCTGTGTGATCTCCAGCTCATTCGAAGTCGTAGTAGCTGACTCGGAGTCGGAATCAGAGATGGAGGCAAGTCCGAGAGTGGAAAATATTGCCGATTTGACAACAGGACCCATCGCGTCAAACAACGTCGGAACGGATGTCACCTTGTAATCCTGCGCATTCTTCACCTGGATGACTATGGCCGTGAATCAGGGTTAAGATTTTTTGTGTGGCAGACGGGCAGAACAGTATCAGCACCTTCTTGATTAGTCGCACACAACATGATCGCCCCACGCGAAACAAATTCCCAGAGATGGTGATGGTCGATTGAGATCACCTCCTTTCTCTCGATCTTGATGACACGGTTAAACCACATGCCATAATCCTTGAATATCGCCTGGAATGTGCTGTCGCGTTCTGTGGGCCCGCCCTTCATGGGCCAAGATGTCGGCCCGGATTGGAGAAGCCTCTCATGGTTCGACGCCGGAAGTAAGGCTTCCACGAAGTTGACCACAGACACCCATCTTCCACCACTGACTGCCCATGCTGCGTCGTATGTTTGCATGATCAGCAGGGCCCCAATTAGTTCGCCACGCTGCCCACGGTCGATACAGTTCAGATCCGAACGGTTTGCCAGATGGTACCCCGCGTTCCTCTGCGTATCCCTCATCAGTTGGTAGGCGGCCTCGGCCAGAAGCGGCTCGGATCCAGGAACCTCTCGAATCCAGCAGTCGCTGCGATGCAGAGTCGCATATGCTGTTCAACCTGGGTACAAGGCGAGCTGAGATGTCCATGTTGAACTCCAGCGCGAAACGTGTGGAGAGGCAGGCCAGGGTGCCAGCTGAATCGCCGTCTCTCAGTCGAATCGACCCATTCAGCAGCTTCGCGTAATCCATAGTCACTGGCTCTTGTTGGAGTCGGTCGCTGTGGCAGCTTGTCCCAACAAGCGCCAAATCTGCTCGACGTGGTAAGAAAGCGGCACCTCTAAAGGGATGACTGGGGTGGACATACAATGGACGACCAAGATGGGAAATCCAACCGATTCCTACCACTCTGGAAATTGCAACGGTATCCTCCAATGCCGGGTATGCGAGGTCGTCAAATTCAGAAATTGGATTCAGGGGACGATAGTCGGGTTCCCTGGCCCGGGCGGAAGGATTGAATGAATCTCTGGGGAGAATTTGTGGAAGCGCCCCGCTGTCGAAAGAAAAAAGCGAGAATATCGGAAAATCTTTAATTTGTTGTAAAATTCGACGCGACTCCGAGAACAAATTCCAGTCTTGCCTGTCTGGTTTATCGGTGAGGATATGGGCCTCGTCGAAAGCGAGGATGACCAGAGGTCATCGTGGGCCTTGATCAGAATCTAAAACATTGTGTTCGTCTATGAAGTGACAGAGGCTTTTTCCCGCATCTTGTGGGCCCTCTCCTCCTTCTTGCGTCCTAAAACATACCGGCCATATTCAAGTTCACTTCTGTCACTGACCCATGCACTGTTTTCCGCAAACTCGAGAAAAGAGTCATTCTCACAAAAACAGCGATGGACGAGAAACTCACCTCCCTGGCCAACTTGATTACCTCATCATAGAAAGATTCTCGATGGAGGCCCGAAGCATTATGTGATTGTCCCATGGCCATATACTCGTGGAAGGCAGATGCCAACTTCCTTTGCCGATCTACAACCAATGACCCGTAGTCTTTCCTGAAAAGTGGTTCTTTTGACAATCGTCGAGCACCAAGACTTGGTAACTTGGCAATATCTGCAGAGCCATTAGCAAATAATCCAGTGAGCAGTCAGAAGATAATGACCTTGTTTCTCTGACGCGATGATCTTCAGTCTTGTGAGAGTGACCACTAAGAGAGAATACACGAATCCAAATAGCCTCCTCTGCACAGTATTCCTATCGCCTATCTCAGAAACAAGCCAATCGTGTAGTTTCCGATCAGGAGGAGGCATTCCTATAGGGTTCGGATTGTAAACAAGCCATACATATGAAGAAAAAAGCAGAACGGAGAACCTTCGATTCCCGGACGTAAACAAATAGGCACTGTGATAATTTCCGTCCCAAGCTGGTCCACCATACGAGACTTGCCAGTTCCAGATGAATTTATGATACTTGTTAGCCTCGCATAGGGAGATTTGTGCCTGTCCCTGGCAAGGTGGTCTGCGATACTCTCGAAAAGTACGTTGGCAGAGTCGCCTTTGAATGTAGTGCCCCATGCTTGTGTGGTGGCTGTTATGGTTATGCAAGTCAGAGAAGATCAGTAAAAAGTGAATTCACTGCGCACCCAAAGCCATGCTCAAATCGTAAGCGGTCTCTCGCTCAGGCTTTAGGAATGCTTCTTGAGATAGAACATGATAATCAGGTGCTTGGCGTCAAAAAAGGCAGAAAGCAATGCACCGCTTTTGAACAAATCACTCCAGGGAACCTGGTTGTTTCCCATACTTCCCAGCAGGTTGATAAGTTCCTGCTCTGCATTGCTTCCAGGCTTAATGTAAGCCTTGAATTCGTCCTCGTTTCTAAGACGGTCCTTCATTTCCGCACCCCCAGCCAAGTTGTTGACGGCCTTGTGGACGGCATACCAAGCATGGTCCAGGCGCTCCCAAATCTCATCGATACTATCATCGGGTTGAAATCCTCGCGGAAGATATCGACAAGCACTGTCAATATCCTCCTCCAAGGGCGACTTAGTATTTGTGGGCTCAGATTGATGCGGTGCAGATGGACCTCCAGGCGTTTGTTGAGGGATCCAGCTGGTGGACATGAATATTTTCTTTTTTTGGAGGAGCATGGTTTGGGCCGGAGGGGAGTGTAAGAAACTAGCGACTTGTAAGCGCTCAGTTCAACGACAGTGTAACTAAAATGGATTTCAACTTTACTTAGCGGTAAGCACTAGATATTTACAGGTCTCCTTAGTAAGTCACCAAGACAAGAACAAGTATCTCACCTCAGTTCACGACAGTGTAACTGAGGAGAGAGAAAGATATCGCGATGAGTGGCTTTCAAGCCTACAACGCCGCCTATCGATAAGAAAGATGAAACGGGAATAGCGGAAGATCCGTTGAATTACTTAAATGGGGGTTGGGCAATATCTACATCTAATATCCTATATCTCTACACTAGAGGCTAGTTACCTGCCTATCTTATATCTCAGGATTCAGCGCTCCGGAACCAAACCTGGGGTCAAGTTCGCGTTTTGGTCCGTTTGCGGCTTATCCAACGCGAACAATACGCATATTCAATTTGAACTTTGTAGTTACACTGTTTGTTAGAAGGGTTCTCCTCAAACTGAACGACTGAGCTGTTAAACTGAGAAGCGCGATACGTCTATTGTGATGTATGTACGTAGTGATGGGTGGACTTACCTGAGAAGCGCGATACGTCTATTGTGATGTATCGGCTCTCAGTGCAAGTCCTGTCCTTATATACATTTAATGTCAGTTCTACGCCACTGAAGTGAAACGCGTGCGGTAGCCAAAGCGTGAAAACAAAGGGCCAAAGCGACATTATGTTCTCCGTCGATTGCCCTAAAAGTGCCTCCTTCCCAAAGCTCTCAAAGCGCGAATGTACGGTCCTAGGACCGCCAGTGGCGTCGGGCTGTAACTTCCAACACTCCCCCACAGCCCAACGTCCACGTATCCATCTAGGCCACAAACTCCATCCCCAGCATTAGGCAGAAGCGATCGTGCTTTACCTTGGCTAAGGACTTCGTGAGTATGTCGGCCGCCATATCGTTCGTCCCAATGAGTTTCAGGTCAATCGTTCCGTCCGCGATACATTCCCGTATGAAGTGGTACCTGACATCGATGCTCTTGGTCGCAGCGTGATTGACGGGGTTTCGGGCGAGTAGATTCGCAGCTCGATTATCGATGTGTAGCGTGGTCGGACTGGATGTTCCTTCGTGCAATTCCTCCAGGAGCCGTCGGAGCCAGATCGCTTCCTTGGCTGCTTCGGCCGCTGCAACGTACTCTGCATGCGTCGAGGATCCTGCCACACCTACTTGCTGCTTTGACATCCACGAAATCACCCCCCCAGACAAGAGGAAGGCGTATCCGGATACCGACTTCCTGTTTACTACGTCGTTCGCCCAATCTGCGTCAGTATAACCTATGAGGTCTTCTCCCCCGGTTGTGTATACTATCCCTCGGTTCATAGTCCCTGCGAGATACTTCATTATGTGCTTGAGTCCCTCGATGTGTTCCTGTCCGAAAGTCGATGCGAATGGTGCCAGCGCTCTTACAGACGCGCAGATATCCGGGCGAGTTCCTAGAGCGGCATACATGAGAGAACCAATAGCTTCGAGGAAGGGGTACGAGGAAACTTTCGAATGTTCTTCTGTTGATGCTGGTTTGTAGTGTATCCCAGTGGGTAACGGTGTGACACATGGCGTGCAGTCTGTCATGTTGAAGCGAGCAAGGATATCCTTGATATACTGTGACTGGTCTATTGATAGCATGCCGGCTGATATGTCTTGGCGAACTCGGATCCCTAGGATCCACGATGCTTCTCCTTTGCTGGAAACTTTAAAACGGTCCCCGATGGTGTCTTGGATAGATGCAAGCAGTTTTTCGTCGTTCCCAGCAAGAAGTTTGTCATCAACGTAGACGGGAATGATTACGATGGATCGTCCTCGTTTGAATACGAAGACCGAGTGGTCAGCATGTGTTCGGCGAAAACCAAGTTGAATCAGGAAGTCATGTAAGGTTGCGTACCACTCCCATCCAGCTTGCTTTAATCCATAGAGCCCCTTCTTAAGCTTCGCAATCATCTGTTCCCTCCCCTTTTCCTCGTATCCCTTTGGCTGACGCATGTAAATGTCCTCCGAGAGTACCCCATTGAGATATGCCGATTTGATATCCATCTGGCGGACTTTCCAACCGTGGCAAGCGCATATGGCGAGAAAAACACGTAGAGAGGCCGATTTTACAACGGGAGCAAACGTCTCCGAGTAATCAATTCCCTCCCGTTGACCAAAACCTTGAGCAACTAGGCGGGCCTTAAAACGGGTCACTTTTCCATCAGCACCACGCTTCTTGTTGAGTACAAATCGACAGCCAATGACGTTACGGATGCTCGAGGATGGGTCAACAAGGTCCCAGGTGCCAGCGTCCCGGATGGCAGCGAGCTCCTCTAGTACGGCGGCATGCCATTGTTCCCGCTCGGGCCCAGCCAAGGCCTCTCGCAAGGTTGGAGCATCTGGTAGATCGGTGTCCTCAGTCAGTATGGGGTTTGCCAGGTGGGCCTCATCCAATACAATGTCCAGGACATCTTCCGTGGTGACGGTCGCTGCAATCGGTACCTTGTTCAGAAAATCTTCATATACGTTCGCGATCTCGTCCCTGCGTCGGCCATGTGCGCCATAGTCTGATGGATCAAAGCGATGAGGTGGACGTCGTTCCCTCTGTGGTCGAGCAACGGGCTGGGTGGCAGCAGTGGGCACGGTGGGAGGTGTGGGGGACTGATCTGATGGACTTTCGGTGAGAGGATCACGAGGTGGACTTACAGGCGTGGGTCCGGGGGTTGCCGCCTCTGTCAGGTGATCCGAATCATCTGACTCGTCACCGGGGTCATCATGTGCCCTTGACTCGAAAACGGCACGTGGCTGGATCCTCGCTTCTTCCCGAAAAATGGGCGCGCGAACAATTTCGACTTTGTGAGTCCGTTCATCGTACGCCTTGTATCCGGAAGAACTCTCTGGGTACCCTAGAAACTTTGCCGGCCGCCCCCTCTCCCCCAATTTCTGCGCTCCCAAATCCTTCGGCTGGTGAACAAATATGTCAGCGAACCATACCCTCATGTGCACGACATTCGGCTTCCTTCCGTGAAATCGTTCAAAAGGCGTCGTCGCATTTGAGTGAGTGTCAATGGTCCGGTTCATGGCGTAGACGGCTGTGGCGAAAGCGTCGGCCCATAGAAAGTCCGGAGCCCCAGCATCCTTCAGTAAGGTTCGTCCTTTGTCCAAGATCTTCCGATTAGCTCGCTCAGCCACTCCGTTCTGCTCAGGCGTGTGCGGGACCGTCTGCTCCATGTCAATACCTTTGTCTTTACAATACGTCCCCAGGATGGAGTTCAGGTATTCCCCCCCCTATCCGTCCTCAAGATCTTGACGTGGGTCCCGTACTGATTCGCAAAGTATGTGTCCATTTTGATGAACCACGCCGTGAAATCTGATTTAAGTGAGCATGAATAGAACCAGGTGAAGCTCGTCTTGTCATCCACGAGTGTGCAGAAGTATCGGCTTTTTCCAAGTGACGTCACCTCCATAGGTCCGCAGACATCGGAGTGTACTCGCCCCAGCCTCTTGTCAGCTATCTCATGTCCCCTCCCGAAAGGACCTCTCGTCATCTTCCCCCTAATGCATGCTTCGCAATCAAAACCCTTCGAGTCATCCCGAACATTCTCCATTCCCAGAACTGACCCATTCTTTATCATCTCATTCAACGCATCCTTACCAGGGTGGGCTAGACGTTTGTGGAGAAGATCGAAAGAGGGGATGGGGGCTTCCACAGCCGGGTTTGCCCTCCCAGTCATGGTAGATGTCAGCTGCGAGGATGGGTGATTCAGGTAGAACATGGGTGCGAACTCTTTTAGTGACTCAGCAACTAATTTCCCATCTGCTCCCTCGATTCTGCAGACATCATCGGAACCGAACGTAATCCGGACTCCTCGGCGAATCAGGATCCTGCAAGACAGGAGACCATACTTGAGGCTGGGTACGTACTGTACGTTCTGGATCCGACAGGTGACACGCTTCCCTCTAGCGACGCAGCCGATCAAGACGGTTCCTTCACCCAAGGAGGGGACGCGACTGTCATTCCCAAGAGCGATTTGGCGTGGGGGGTCAAAAGGTGTGTATTCTATGAAGTCGTCCTTGTTTGGACAGAAATGGTTACTGCACCCTGAGTCCACGATCCAGGGCTTTGGCGCATCGGTGATTGACGCAGCATTCGCAACGCTTTCTGCACACAAAGCCTTTGCCTCCTCAGTTGCGTTTGCGTTCTCCTTCTCAGCAGCTTTCTTCTGCTGATACGCTTCTTTTTCAGCTTCTGTCGCTGTGCATTTTGTTCGGAGATGGCCCATCTTTCCACACTTCCAACACGTTTGGCGCGTTACCCAAGTAGGGTCATTCCTTCTTCCCTTCATGTTTTCTTCTGCGGCGAGTGCCTTCGGAGTATGTGTGGGTCCGACTTTTGTTCCAAGGTCCATTCCGTTTACTCGGGCACGGAGTTCTTCAGTCTCTATTTCCCTCCTCAGCTTGTCAAGATCCCAATCCATGTCGCTGGTCGCTGCTGGGGCATTCTGGACAAGCATGGTCTGCAAGGTGCTCATGCAGGATGGGAGGCAGTGAATGAGTTGCATGGCGATCATACGGTCTTCGATGCGTCCTCGGTCACCAGGTATGTGTTTGTTTACTTCATGGGCGAGGTTCATGAGGCCGGATAAGAAATCCGAAATAGATTCATAATCGCTGATCTTGGCCTCATAGTACTTCGTCCTTGCGTAGTATTCGGCAGAAGCTCCAGTGTGTTGGTAAACACCCTTCAAGGCTTGGAACAAGGTTGCAGCGGTGCTCTGGGCATGACGGAAGACGTTGTCTTGGACCGGGTCACTGAGGGAGAGCCACAGCCTTCGGCGAGTATTGCTTTCCCCTTCGATCCATTGTGCATGTTCAGTCGTTGTCTTATCGGATGGTTCAACTAGGCTTCCATCTAGATATCCCCAGGTATAACCCATGGCGAAGCGGAGATTGGTGGACCATCTATTCCAGTCGTCGCGACCTTTCAACTTAGCGATAGCAAAGACAGCCTTATCGATGGTTGAGTCTTTCAGGGTCATAGTGTGTTCCTCGGGGCTAGTCCAGAACAAGTAAGGTACGGCGAATCAGAACAAGTAGTTCAACAGTGCCAGGCGTCTTTGGTTGACTTTCCGAAGCGGTGGAGTAGAGCTGGGCTGATAACCTGTTAAACTGAGAAGCGCGATACGTCTATTGTGATGTATGTACGTAGTGATGGGTGGACTTACCTGAGAAGCGCGATACGTCTATTGTGATGTATCGGCTCTCAGTGCAAGTCCTGTCCTTATATACATTTAATGTCAGTTCTACGCCACTGAAGTGAAACGCGTGCGGTAGCCAAAGCGTGAAAACAAAGGGCCAAAGCGACATTATGTTCTCCGTCGATTGCCCTAAAAGTGCCTCCTTCCCAAAGCTCTCAAAGCGCGAATGTACGGTCCTAGGACCGCCAGTGGCGTCGGGCTGTAACTTCCAACATGAGCTTGCAGCACAGCGCTGCAAGCTTGGCCATCCAGTTTAAGGGAACTCTCATAACAAAAGTAGCCTAGTTTTCAATCCGGGTCACTTAGTGTTTTTGTACGATATTACCGTTAGTTGCACGCTTCGCTAGTTTTATCGCTGCGCTCAGAAAGTAAGAAATTTTGATGGCACGCACGACTTGGTGAGAGGAACCAACAACACCCATAACACGCATTCAAGCACCAGAGATGAGTGTTAATTATGATTAAAAAAAAAGCTGGTTGTCGTCACCGCACCAATGCACTTCAAGAGAGAGAAGACAGAGACGTGAGCACACATACACACAGACGTTGCTCTCTCTCTCCCTCAAAGGGGCCTCGAAAAACTGCGCACAGGGACGACAGGTGCTCTCTTTCCTCCAACCTTCTCGCTCGCTTTCCCCTCAACATCGCTCTCCATCCTCGCCTCATCCACAACCTCAAGCCACTCTCCCAACTCGGTCCAAAACTCCTTCTGCATCCTCGTCCCTCTCCAAAGAGGCATCAAACTCAAATGCGTCGTGTCGGGCATATAACAAACGTTCCATATACCCGGTTTCGGTTTCGATTTCGGCATCGCTGCAGCCGCCTGTGTGCCGGGGACGAATGGGGAGGAAAGTGGGGGTGAAGTGGGGGTTCCAAAGTAGAAAGGGTTTGGATGTGGATTTTGGATGGATGAGTGGTGAATGCAATGTGAAGGCGAACAATCGCCTGGATGAAATTGACTATGCATATACATGCCCACCGTAAGAAGAACAAAAAAGGAAAAAAAAATTGACGTGACTGTCAACCACACGAAACAACAATTAAGTCCAAATCTTTAATGCTCACCTAAAGAGAGGCACCACTCCATCATTGGCATAGTAATCCTCCGAAAGCTCCACCTTGGTACCCGTCCGCCCATGCCAATTCTTCCTCCCCACACCTCCTTCCAAATCTCTCTCCCTAACACAAGCCTCGCTCCCATCCAACACCCCGCATCCAAACATCGTCCCTTCCTCCTCTTCCTCTACCTCACTCCTACCCAACTCCCTACTGTTCCCAGGTCCGCTGTTCCCACAACTACGCGCTCTCGCCACACCAGCACGAGACGATCGTGACCGAGGTTTCATAAACCACGGAACGGGTCGAATAGAACCGTAGTCGAAGTTCCCCAATAGGTGAGCGGAGAAATAAATGAATATCGACTCTAAAATGTTCGACTTCCACGAGCAAACGTGACGCGTCGTTTCAGGACTGGCTCGTTGTGTCTAAGATATGGCGTCAAACAAACAAACAAAAAATATTTCCGCGTTGCATCAGCCAGGAGATGGGAGACGATGACACCACAATAAGCAAAGAACTCACCATACAAGCAACATAAGACCGATAATACGTCCTCGACTCTTCCTTCCCCTTGACCCCTTTACCCCTCGGCCCATTCCAAAATCGTTCCCACTCAACAGGGCCCTCATACGTCGCATCGAAACTAATCACATCTTTCCTCTCCCCCCAATCGCTCCTCCACATTTGCTTCAAATACTCCCAGAACGAAATCTCCGTCATCGTCATTCGGCGTGCGTCTCGATGCCAATCGGGTAGAGGGATCCACGATGGGATCAATGGAGCAAAGTATGAGAGGGTATGTACGGAGCGGACGATGAAGGAGTTTACCTGGATATTGAGATTCGTTAACGAGTGAAAAGGGGAAAGAAAGATAAATAAAACTCACGGAGAAATACTCGATTTCAGGCGCACACTTCCTATCCTCGCCAATAATATACGCAAATCCCGTCCCCTTAAACGGAGCGCTAACAGCCGTTACGCTAGCCACCATATCAGGATGAATGCCATTCTCAAACCCAAAATGCCCTTCATTGATCAACTGCTGCATGACCGTCACGGTCGTCCCTCCTAACGAATGGGTGACGAAATGAATGGGATTCGATCTTGACCAAGATGGGTAAGATCCCGTTTGGTAATGACGTCCGTATCGAGAGTGAAAGGAGGATTTAGCGTGGACGTAACCGTAGTCGACTGTACCGCCTTTGATGGAGTAGAAGAGTTCACAAGCTCGGTCATGCATTGAGGAGACGGGTCCTACTCTGTTTGAGATTAGGATCAGTAAAAGCAAAGAGTCCGAACGGAAAGGAAAAGCCTTTGTTGTTCTTCTTCAACGAACGACAATGACATACCTTGCGAGGATGAATTTCCGATGCTCTTTCCTACCAAGAGAATTCCGATAGGCATTTAGGTACTTGTCGAATTCACCCCATAATCGACGATGGAAGAATGAGAAGAAACCCTGTTTTATGGTGAATTTCGAGGTCGTGTGGTTGGACGGACGGATGGTCACGGTCACGGTTATGAAACGGCGTTGTAGCCCAGGAGCGAGAACCGATAGAGTTGAAAGCCGTGGATGTCGGAACGTCGGTTCAAAGCGAACGGCACATGTGTAAAATGCGGTCACACGAAAAAAAGGTTTTTCCTCGGTCAGCAAAAGAGCTCACAACAAACACGCGTCGGAACACGAAAAAGCGCGCGATCCGACTACTGAGGAGCAATTGTAACGTACCTCTACTATAACGAGCGGTGGTAACTCCTGTGGACCAGTGGGATGATCCTCATCCCCAATCTCACTCTGGTCTCGTTCTTCCATGCTCACTCGTTCTAACCCATCGAGTTCCTCAACTCCACCACCCAACTGACCATCACTCCGAGACTCAGCAGCTTCGATAAGATCATCCAAATACTTTGTCAACGCTTCCTCACGCGTTGAATCATCCCCATGTAAATGACGAACGTTGTTGCTACCACTCCGCAAGGAGGTATTAATGGATGTTATTGAATGTGAAGGGGAGAATGGTGAAGAGAATCCTGAAGAGAAGGACGATGATGAAATTGAGGAAGGAAATAAAGATGAGGAAGGAGGTAGTGAAGCTGAGTATAATGGAGTGCTAATGTCGTCCGAGTTGGTTGTAGGCGATTGCATAGTTTAGTTCTACGAGTGCGTTTAGGTAGACGGTCTCTAGTCGGGTCGTAAAGTATAATAGTGAAGGGATAAGGTAGAGGGAAGAGGCAAAACTGCCTCCACAGTCGAGGGAGCAGAGCAAGGGGAAGCGCGTGGGCACATATATAAACAAGGGGGTCATGAATGAATGGATTGGGGATTGGGGAAACGGGAAATGGCTATATACAAGGCGAATTCTTCGCTTGATTTCATATGCGATGCTCGTTTCAAAAAGGAAAGCCATGTTGTGGCCCCTTTCAACTCTTAACCATGGACATAAGGGGGGGGGGGGGGGACTCTCTCGGGTCTCATGCTTGAGCACGAAAAAAGAAAAGATCACGGATCTACTACAACTGGGCTGCTTTGCTTGTCAACGTCAACAGAGAGAGAGAGCGAGAGAGAGAGAGAAAGACCGGAGGTAATGTCCCGTGTAAGGCAATTTATCTTGCATACATAATACGGCGTCGTGAGCACATGATGAAGTAATTCAGCAGCACCGGAATCATGTGCCCTTCTCCCAAGCGGTTTTGGACAAAATGGACAGCCTCATGACGCATCCACCACGCACAATTGAATTGACAAAACACTAGTACTCTGTCCGTCCTTCCCCGCCATCGTCAGAAACTCGGGGTCACGAGGTACGTACCAAAACGTCCCATCACCGCTATACTTCTCTCCCTCCCCCAACGCCCTGGTAAATCACAAGCTTTCCTCCTATCCATTATACCCACACATTCCAACCCGAACTTTCACGAGATTCTCTCCGGTGCTTCACAGCTTTTTGTCCATATCAGAACGTCCAATCCTCTCCACATAGCCCCCCTGCAACCCGTCACCGTACCCATCGTATGTGTAACAACCGTTGATACTGCAGTATAGCACTGGTGTTCATGCATCGATTCTACCTCAATTGCCTCGCACCTCCGTCTCCGCTGATCAAAATCAATGCGGCTTCCTATAATTTGGCATATGACAGAATAATATTATTAATATTATCACTCAAACCCCTTATGTATGCACTCAAGAACGCAAAGGGGGGCCCTTTCTTCACCGGAAAAGCCCCTGCCTCCCCAGCCACTTTTTACCCCCAGTTGTCTTATGAATTCCCCTTGACATTCCATGACAACACCCAGCTGTGTATACCTGTCACTACCTAATGTGCACAATCACCACGCGTACCCTCTCCTCCCTACATAACACATGCACGACCGTTATGGAAAAAGAGCCTCGCCACGGCCACACCATCTCCGATCAGTTCCCCGTCTTCCCCCTTAACTACACACCCCCTATTCCCTGTGTCACATATTACCCAATGCCATGGAGCAGACGATACAACAGTGCCTACTATAACCGCACATATGTGTGTGTAAAGTATACCACCGACGTAATTGCTAGAGCTTAAACTACGCACACACACATATATATACCCCAACATGTTAGAGCCCCCCCGGTCGTTCAGAGCGAGGCTAACGAGATTATGACCGAGGCGTGATATGATATGATCCCCCAATCTTCCGAATCGGCTGTCATCAGGACGTGGACTCAGAGTCAAGGTCAGGCAGTCGATTATCAACGACAGAGTAAGCTGAGACGGAAGTCTGCCTCTTGAAAGTCCTGGCACACACACAAGTACATGCCAGTGTTGACTATTGCGTCCGTGTGTCAACGTTTAATCACAATGATCGTGGCCGTGCAGGTGTATGCTCTGACGATTGCAAGCTGACCACCATTAGCTTCATAACCGGTTAATGAGTCGATGATAGACACGAGCACTCGTGGATCCGATAAAGCCATTGCCCAAGCCGCAAGTTGATATATTCGACGATTCCACGCGTGCACACGTACTATCGACCCTTGTCATATGGATGGATGGATTGCCCCTGCTACAAATTTAGAACCAAAGCCAGCATATGGATACGGGCGATGTCCGCGATCTACCGGCGCTTAATGTCGAGGGCAAGATAGATCCGACGAAGCTGGCCACACAAAAGTCGAGCGGTGGACAGTACTTAATCCAAGCTATTAGCCAGTCTTCCCTGCTCACTCGCCAAAGTAGTTACGTATTTTGTGAAGCATCCAGTACAACCAACAAAGTCAACACCCCAACAATCGATCTTTTGAGTGACAAGGAAAAGTTCGATCGTTCATCAGGATATATATACGGGCCGGCCAAAGTCCTTCAAGGTCCAATCTAACCAGAAGTGCCTTCGGCTGGGGGCGCTTTTGCCATCTGAACACGCGGTGGCAGGTAACAGTTCCTGAAGGTTAGAGCACCGATTCCGCAGCACAAAGTTACTGCCCAGATTCCACTCTTCGAACTGGTTGAGTGCCACATATCACACAATTGATGGCCCGACGCCCCAGCATGGACTTCAGGCTGTTCCCGAGAACATATGAGGCTTCGGAATAGATACACAAAAATTAGCCCGATCTGATGGTGTGCCGGTCCTCCGTCGTCCAAGTAGTACCCGGATCATACTCCTTTGACGATCAAAGATACGTTACAGGTGTTTTTTTCCCACTCAGGATGAGTGTCGTTGTGGGGCCCAAAAAAAGTAAAGTTGAAAGATGCAACAATAAACGGAGAATTAGGGGACACGCAGTCCCAGGCATTGGAGTCGGAGCGGGGTTTTAGTAGAGACCTGGGATCCTGGGGTAGACAGCAGGAAATCACAAATTGGTGCAGAGGGAGTGAACGTCGGCCATAAAATGAGATAGCGATTCGAAAGGGGATCCTGCAACTGGATCTCGAATGCCTCGCTGTTTGAGACTTTGGATTTGGAGAGCACCAGCGGCAGTGAGCTGAAAGCCTGAAAGAATGTCCCAGGCAGGGGAGTCTACCCAGACAACTCAAAGTGACAGCTTTTTCAAAGAACCCAATCGACATACGCTAATTGCCGGGAGTCGCCCCATTTGGTTCACCTCTTCGTCTTGTGTTCTCGCTCAAGAGTCAAGGCAGCGCCGCTTGCGCAATCATTCAATTCCGAGCGCTGTCACAACAACTGTTGATAATGTGAATACAGTACTGCTTCAGGGCCCGCCTTGAAATGGACTCAATATTCTCAAAATCATGATATCTCCTCGCTCGCTTAAAGTCGCCTTGGACAGACCTGCAAGATGCTCGGTTTGTTCGCTAGCTCAGGATCATCCACGCCCTGGTAACCTAGCTGCTTCTTTCATCCCCAACGTTTGATGGAAAAATTGTCATAAGAATTTGTGGGATACTATGACATGACACGACCCTAAACACTTGCTCGATCGACCTGACAGCGCCGCGCCGCGGATTTCGCACCTATCAGGCATCGCACCTTTGTGCACAGTTGCCGAAGCTCCGATAGGGGAGCCTTCGACACATGCAATGGAAGCGGCTGATGGATATGTTCAGCCCGTTCGCCGACTGATTGTCCTAGAAATGGCAAGTACAGTGCTACGCTGATAGCTCATGTGCCACTACCTAGTGATTCGGTCCGAGCACTATGGCTCCGCCGATCAATAGGGCGATCTGGCAGTGAGAAGAGACTTGTCGGAACATCCTTTCAATGTACAATTCACAATGTTCCCTGGTGGCGTAACCAGTTACTAGTGAAGATCTCCGAAGAAATCGAAGTACTGTACATTTAAAACTGCACACGCGAGGATTATACTATCATCCTCGCTGAAGTCCCTACGGTACTGCGAGGACTGTATACTCTGCGTGAGTATTCGGAACTAAATGGAATTCGGATCGCTACAACTCGCTCAGGCAAGCCGATTGGCTGCAGAGGTACCGGAGGATCGAGATAATTCGGCCGAACTAAAAACCGATCTGGAGCCTTGAATGGATCAGTGCATGATAGGTCAGGAACTGTGGCGGCCATGCATGCGCATAGGTGAGGCGACACTGAGACAAAAAGTCATGATCGTTGATCGGTCTGCGTCACTTTTTGAGAGCTATTCGCTTTGTTGCTACTACCGCTGTTGATAGTAGTATAGACATCTCCCGGTACTGTAGCAATGACAGTATCAGCATGCGCAGCGCACGCGTACAGCCGGACTCTTCCTTCCTCCGCATCCATGCGCGCCGAGAACCGGTCCGGGTTGGGAATGGGGTTCCAGTAAGGCTCTCAAGGCGTGTCCCTTGGGCTGGGTACTATAACGTAACCCCCACATTGCCATTCAGGAAGAGGGACGTTATACCTTGGGTGGCACGAGATGCATGCGCCGAGCTGCCTTGGCCACCAGATTGAACTATGCGTTGACTTCCGACTGTCTGCTAATCCCCGCATATTCATGAACTCGTAAACTTACCCAATTAAGGCTATCAACCAAATGAAGTCCGTACACTTGGACACTGGTGGTTGCCCAAAATCGTGTACTTCTAGCCTCCGGAAACCAACACGCGGGCCCAGAAACCCTAAACCTACAGATACACATGTGTCCACTACATCCGAATGGGGGTGGTGACAAGGCGTGCCCCAAATCGAGGAATCAGGATACGCCCTTGGTACTCACAACACAAGCCAATGTACACGCCTCCCCAACAAAAAAAAAGACTTCATCGGTGAAAGATATTGAGATAGGACGTATGATGATTAAATGACATATGTACTACAAGCTGGTCAATCTTAGGCAACCCAATGGGGAGGAGTCGATTGATCTCATGATTCCTTCGCCTATCGATGGCACCGTGTGAGAAGTCGATGCCAAAGGATCCTTCGATTTGGAGCACCGAGTCAAAGTTGGTAACCTTCTAGAATCGGGATTCCCGAAATTTCTTTCCTCCTTATCGCGGAAGAGGAGCCGCATACATAGGTTAAGCTCTGCCGAAACGATGACGATAGGTCCCCATCTCTCCACATCGTACATTGCATTCCCAAGGACCAATATCGTGTTACGCGCCATCTAGCACTTGAGTCCCCCCCACTTTAAGTAAAACCTGGTTCGGGTTTGAATTGGATCAAGAAGGTGGCGACGCGACATGACAACCATGATGCTCCGTGTATCAATCAGTTCATTCCTCCAAGGCTGCTAGACTGTAATGCCACCCAGTGCGCGCATAGATACCTATATCTCAGGAGGCTTGGCGCGGAAGCCTTTTAAACCAGTGCTGTGATGAGTCCCCTATGTATAATTCTTGCAGCGGGTTTTCACCTACGTTGCAAGGACTACGGATAGCGCCAGCTAGATGAATGGTTCCATTGCATGGAAAGTATCTGTGCCATTCCGAAGCATGTGCCATACTATATACAGTCGTTAAATCATTGGTGGATAGAGGTTTTTGCCAAAAGGGAGAATGGTGCAGATGGTATTAAACGCTGGGGACGACGAATCGCAGTCAAGTGAAAGAGGCAGTAATAAATACAGGGGAAGGGTGTGTGGGATAGGCCGCAGTGGACCTGTAGCTTGCTGACGTGCGCTTTGTTCGGGCAGTGGTCGGAGTGATCGTCAGCGGCTTTCATCATAAAGAGCCATCATCGATGGCTTCAGGTAGCGACGGGTCGGAGGACAGACCCATTTACGCAACTGATGGTGATATACAGTAGAGCCTCGTCACGTCACCGAACACAGTTTGGTGGATGGAGGATCAGTTGGAGGGCGTGAAAGTCTACTGGTAAAGCGGCGGAAGCAGGCTGGGAGGGGCGCGCACGATATTCCGGTAGGAGGAATTTGCTCAGATGGGCCGACCGAAGCCAAGCATGATTTCTGTGGCGAGGAGATGGGGAGTGAAGCTCATGGGAACGCGATGCTACTGCGTCTTCGAAGTCGGCGCGCACAGGCTAAGGTACCAGGAGTCATTCCGAGTGCCTCACTACTACTGGAGAGGACTTAAAACAACTTTCACGTTGAGCACTGCTACCCGATGAAATTCGACATTGGAGAGCATTGGAGAGCAGCAACACAGATATCGATTTATTAGCCCGGAGCAGTCCAAATGGAGTTCCGACATGCTCGCTAAGCGCACACTCCGCCTTTCGGCCTATCTTGCCGAACGACATATTATTTATCATTGATTCACTAGCACCACGGTTGTGTTTTACATCCCCGGGAAAACACAAGCAAACTGAAAACCCCTCGGAGCCCCAGGCTCTAACCGAGCGTTTCATGTAAGACAATTCCACTCACGAAACTACAGCAATCAATACCCAAAGTCGCTTACCACAGTTTTTGAAAAAAAAAAAAGCATCATGGCGCTATTAGCCGAAGAATACTCCTATGCCGAGCTGAAATGTCGGGCAATGGAGCGCTGCCGAGACTGATCGGTGAGGACAGCTGGTTGAATTATCGTGCTGGAAACTATAAGATAAATTCGTCTTTACTGCGGTAAAAGAACCCTTGAAGTGATCAGATATACATGACTGATGTGCCACTCTGGGATCAGACCCAATGGACCACAAGCAATAGGAGATCCAATGGTTTTGCCAGACTAAGAAACACCCAGAGTCGGATTAATTTGAAATGAGGGTGAGCCAATTCATCGGGTAAGAGTGTAACCGAGAGACCAGCGTATGTTAGACCGAAATGTCGCTAAAATGTGATCAGGTCGCGCCAGATAGTTTTGGCTAGTTAGAAATCAGTGGATAATAATAAAGGCGAAGAGCTAGAGTGGAACTCTCGGGAAATAGACATTGCCCAACTTGGAGGATGAGGTGAAGGCTGAAGTATGACTGCCCAATGATAATACGGCCAGTGTCAAAGGTTCTGAGCCATTTGAGGCCCTTCGAAAAGAGACTCAAAAGGCAGAGTCGTCCGACAATGAATGAGGATTACTATAACGAGCATTGTCTCAAAAGGACCGATCCATGTTCACATGCTTATCTTAATGGTTGCAGTGTCAAAAGCCGTCTAAGAGAAGAAGCGCACGGCTCGAATCTCGAAGAACGAGATGGGAACACGGATGCCCTTGGCCAACAGTTAGCAACCATGTTGAAGTAATTTCAGCGGTAAACACACTATTCTATATTCCAAGCCTGCACGAAACGAAAGGCTCGAAAGGGGATTTATAATAATCCTACTTTCGCATAAAACGCTGCTCAGGATTTTGACAGGTGGTAGACGGCGCAAAAATTGAACCAATTCCTTTTTGTGCAGTCACTCAGCATGCATATCCAGTCCCCCTTTCTGTCTTCTCGGGGGACAGCGGTAGCACGTTTGGGATGCCAGGCTCACGGACGAAGATCATAATCCTCGACTGACGAGACAGATGCTGTCTCCGCGGATTTGGACTAGCGGAGATCCCGCCCAACTGCCCGATGTGGGCGGGAAATAGAGCATTCTCCCAAAGCTCAATGATCCGTATCCAAACTAACACAAACCAACTTGGTTGACCAACGTAGATCTTTTTAACACTTGGACGAGACCAGCAAGCGCTCACCGCACCGCACTGAATGCTTTGAATTTTTTATCAGGTTGGGAGCGTCCCAAGACGCCATATGGTTCCCGGCACCCTGTGCAAGAGTTACACGCATGTCTCCGAAGGTGCATGGCCGAGCGTGGTCGACGGTCTTTCTTCATTGCTCATCTCTGGAGGGAAACCCCAAACAGCCAGTTTAATCGGTGTCGAGATCATGCATCAGAGACGACATCGCGTTGGTGTCTGACCACCATGGTTTACAAAGCCTAGCGTGTCGATAAGGCCAGGGCGTGGGTATATGCCGTGGAAGAAACCCCTCATCGCGGGCAGACATCATGCACGTCATGGCCCTCGAATATTGATCGTAATTATGCTTGTTTGTGCCGAGACTTCATAACGTCCTCGACCGAGTACTTACTCCATGTATGATCGGAAAGTGTTCTAATGCGTGTGTGTGTATAGCATAGTCAGTGCGTAGGATGCTTCGGAATTGTGCACATCAACCTCCACGACAATATTAATAATTGGCCTCGCCCATTACTGATGCCGGTGCACTGACGGCGATGTGACACATGCATAAGGGCGTGTCATCGCGAATTAAGTGGCCCAGATCGGCCGCCGGACTTACGCCTGTTGAGAGCATCGCTTGACTCGCCGCTCCTGTTCTATGGTACCCGATCGAACTCCGTGCCGGTGAGAAGCCCAATGGTTTTGTTGTTTGATTCTGATATCACTTTACACATTCGTTTGATTTATTTGACACCTCGCTGCGCTGGTTTCATCCTACTCTTATTATATTCGAACAAACGACGGTTAAAAGCTCGATGTTGGCCTCTGACGCCCTCAGTTCTCTGTGCCTTCACGCTTGGGACCGAGTACCGTTTTCCATAGCTTACTACCAGTCTACTTTAACACCCAAGAAGGTTTGCCAGTGACAAGGGGAACTTGCACCCCTCCTGTGTTCGAGTCAAAGCAAGTGACCAGATCCTCTGCGGTTGTTCCCACTGGTCAATCTCTTGCCCAATCCAGTTCGCTCTACTGAGACTTTCGTCGGAGGGATTATCTATGCCTTGTATGGAGGAAGGCATTCCCTCAACCTAAAGTAAACCTGAAGACAAGCCAGATTTTCTCGTCCCCAGATATTTCATTCCGATATTTTCGTCTCAATATCAAATGCACGGCAGGGATGGATCTCGTGGCGACGAGGCTCCTGTCTCACTAGATTCTGAAGCGTGACCTGTGGATCTTGGCTTAAGTTCTGGGCCAGACTTGGGCACGTTTTGTTAATATTCTTTAGATGCACAGCCGAAGCGACCCTTCAAACACTTCGAGAGCCAGTCACACAAGCTTGGAGATATTCCAGTCGCTTTGGTGCTATTAAGCGCCCAACCTCGAGGCTGTTCATGGGAGTCCATCAATCTGAGATGCAACTGCCCAAGCAACCACGAGACTGGACCTGACGGCGTGGCGCGTGCTGAGGCGTCCCATCCTCGGTGCTGGAGGTAACCAACATGACCGTGTTTCCACCCCCCTCAGAAGGAAGAATCTTCGAACCCAGATTATTTCCTGGTATGGAGATGATGACCCAGCCAACCCTATGAACTGGACGCCCACGAAGAAGGCATTCGTCACGTTCTGTTTGTGTCTCCTTACTTTTTGTGAATCTGCTTTGAAGTTTCATCCCTTCATGCATCCGTTTCCGACGTTCGGATAGCCATTTACATCGGAAGTGCCACTTATACGCTCGTACTTCGCTCCGCTGAAATCCCAATTCCATCCAAACGGGGAGAAATTGGTCTGGCCAACTTGGAATTTGGCGTCCCTCTTACAGATGCACAGCTCGGCCTCACACTCTTCATTGTTGGTTATGGAATCTTCCCTTTTCCTCTATCTGTGGCCGCAGCAAACCGTATTTGATCGCTCTTCTGATTTTTCCTCTTCTCCAAGTTGGTACTGCTCTGGCGAACGACTGAGGGTTCTTGACACTGAGGTTCCTGGCAGGACTCTTTGGTTCTCGTAAGTGATTTTTGCAAAGTTCCATCTCGGATCGGCTGGTTTGAGATTGCTTCGCAACCGCTAACGGCGCCGCTTGATACTGCTGGCGCCATTGTTGCGGATATGTACAGCCCTAAGTATCGAGCATACCCAATCGGAGCCTGGGGTCTTCCAGGTGAGGAATTCTCTCTATCCGCGCATTGAGATAGCCGGTGGCGGTAGAAGTAGCGCTTCAGATCCCTATCAACTGGGTTTAGACGCACGTTGCCAATGGTCCAAGGTTGTTCAGTAGCCACTGTCACCGATTGCTTCTTATCGCACTTATCCATCGAAAACAATTACCAATGTGTCCTGCTTCCATATGTGGTCCAGTGTTGGGACCCATTGTTGGCGGGCTCGCCTATGATCGGTTTGGCTGGCGTTGGACGATTTGACTTTAACTCTTCCTCACTTTCGCATTCCTTCGCTCGCGCAATTCCTGAAACGTCCTCTCTCAACATTCTCGCGCGTCGCGCTTGCGGCCTATCACTGGCTTGAGCGTTGAAAAACTTACATTGAAGGGAAAATTATCCAGAGGAGCCTGACGGGAAAGGAAATTGCCCTCACGACCCTTGTGCGGCCATGGCTGTTCATGTTCAAGTGTTCTTGAATTTGCAGATTGGTTTTGTGTACGCTGTACAAGTACACATGGCCCGAAGGTGTACTCATTTCCATTGATGGGATCACTCCTGCGGTAAGCGTGGTGTACGGCTCAACCTTTGGCATCCCTACTTGTCTTTGTTGATATTCATGGGTTTAATTCGGGTCAATCCCTTTCATTCTGCATTCATGGGTATGGTGCTTAGGGTTCTCTTTACGATAAGAAGGTGCTTAGCCCCTTTCGTCTTCTTCATGAAGTTGGCGCCATCATAACTTATTCCTCCTTCGCTATTTGCCTCAAAACGGCATTGTTCGACAGAAAGCATGGAATGATTGATTCTGAGGATCGCCTCCCACCTGGTATGGTTGGAGCTATTCCCATATGCTTGGTACGTATTCAACGGAGCTGTGGCCATACCAACATCCGATATTGACTAACCGGCCACGTTTCGATCCATAATGAACTATGTACATATAGTTTTCATTTGGCTGGACATCAACCTCCAGCATTCATTAGATCATCCCCATAATTATGTCGTCGTCCTTCGCCGTCGGAGCATTTCTTCTGTTTTACTCGGTGCTCAATTTCCTGGTAAGTATAAAGTACCGCTTCCCTAGGTCATATAGATGCGTACCCCGCCTCGGTACTTGCAGGGAGTCGTTCCGTTCCTGTCTGAGTGGAACTTTTCCATGTATGCTAATTTCGCTCATCCAGTGCACTTCTGCCCGGCCCCGCCGAACTCTTCATCTTATCTCCACTCTTCCCCATCGTGTTTTCCAGGCCAATGTTCATCAATTTGCAAAAAAAAAAAAATCGGCCCTTCAGGGTTCCCTGTCCCCTGGGGATGTATGCTTTGTGGGTTATATCGCATTGCCGCTCCGTTGATGGCGTTTGCAGACGGGCGTCGTCGAGATGTCTTGATCTATTTGATCTATAACTAACAATAAATCTTCGCGCAGTGGGTTTGTATTGGATTGGCCATGGTACCCCTTCCCTTTATGGTGCCAGGATACGCAGGTATTCCAAGTACGCTACAAGTTCTAGACCAGATGAGAAGCAGACACAGCGTGTGTGATAAGAGAAAAAGGGTTTTGTGAGGATTCCTTTCGTTGCCGCGACCCGGAACTTTCCTCTTTGTTATTTCTCGGGGAGTTCATTGGGAGTTTATTGCGTAAATAACCCCTTTTGTTCACCATTCCCAATTCCGTTATATAATTGAGCTCCTGTTTGGTTCGATCCGTCGTGGTCATGGATCAAACGTCCTGACTCACCACGTTCCTGCGTCAGTCCAGGAATGAATTCGGCTAACTCCGTTGCACAACCAATTGGCATTTACCAGGTGAAGGCAAGACTGAATTATGTGGACTGATTGTATGTACACATTTTGCTAAGGCACCCCATGTCTATCATCTATAAATGAGCAAACGCGGATGAACACAAGCAGGGTTTGTAGGGGGCAGTGCCACGCGGTGCAGAGGAAGACAACTACTTAAATAATTGCAAGAAGGAATGGAAATCTATGATCGGCGACAATTTACAAAATTGTCAGGCAAGATGCGAAATGTCGGCCGTAGCCGAGCCCGAATTTTGATGAAGGCGGAATGCCGAAAGCGGAGGCGGAGGTGGCGCGGGGACAATTTGAATGAAAGGTTGCACTTGGACTGCCCGGAACAAGACAAGAGGAGAAAGCAGCGGGAAAAGGGAAAGACATCAAAATCAAATATCCATTTGGGGAAATGGGGATGGGGTTCCTCAATTGGCGTTGAAGACAGAGACTGGGTGACGGTTCACATTTTCTTCGATAACATCCCAATGCTCACTTCCGGACATTTCTAGTTCCAGCTCGTCGAAAGCAGCCCACCAGTGATGAACGAGTTCGTCGAATTCTTGTTGTATCCTCCTCATGGCGGCTCCCTCCAGCAGCGAGCCACCCGCCTTGCAGGATGCGAGGGTCGTCGATAACTGAGTTTCCCGTTGAACTCCCGAGGTAGCAGATGGGGGGAGGGGACGATACTGCCATGGCTTATCCATGACATAGTGCAGGCATTTGATATCCGCGTCTCGCCAAATGTCCTTGTGTGCGATGCGCATGTGCTTCATTGCGTTGTAGACGTAAGGAAGGGGCACCCATTTGTTTTTGAAGACATCCGCAAGAAGGTCCTGATCTGGGAAACGGTATTTCCTGATCTGAGGGGAAGTGTATAGGGCATTTTGGATGTGGCGTGCCATTTCAAGAGAGGGATGGAGTAGGACGAGACCTCCATTCAGAAGATGGTGGCATCGGGGGGAATTTTTAGTCACGGCCGTCGCCCGGTCTAGACACGATGGCCAGGTAAGGGGTGTGTAAGGGCAATTCGCGGGAACCCTATCACGTACAAGAGCGGAATGGACAATCATGAATTTGACAAGATAATGAAAGGCCTCAAAGCGAAAGTGGAAAGTGGGCTCACCAGTCACTAGGGTAATGTCTAAACTTCATCAGGTTACACGAACACGCGTGAGTGGCGGCTATATGATCATGGGGTATCGACAAGTCGAACAAATCATCCATGTTCTTGAGCAGAAGCATATCTATGTCACGTAGAATAACGCGCTTTTGGAATGCAATTACAATAGAAAACGCCAGATAGAGTGTCAACATTTTCCGACTTTGGAAAGCGTGAGTGAATAAAGCCGCTAAAGCTCACCTCGTATTCGACGAGTTCAAAAACCCTGTTCCCCAACCATCGTTTCGAAATTCCAACCGTCGGTATCCAGGGCAGAAGAATGTACAACACAAATTCGACGAACCTTAGCTTTGCCCACGTCTCGGAGAACCTCTTATCATAATCGTTAAGCTGGTGCTTCGATGCCGGGGGTCGCAAGTATTCTATATCCTTCACAATAATACCACGACTTTGAAGTGCGGCCCGCACACTCTGGTCCACACCTGGCGTCAACATCACCACAAAGGAATACCGACTCTTGGTATCAAGGTGAGACTTGTGCATGACGAGAACCCCTGGCAGGTACTTTCCATCCGTTAAAAGATGGACGTAGGCACGTTTCGAAGTCGATTCTAGTATCCGAACAGGCATAGTCAAGGCGAGTAGATGCTTGATGGTCCGAGACACTCAGGACGAAAGGATGAAGTGGGTTGAGGATGGAAAGAAGGAAGGGGAGAGAACGACGAGTCTTTATACCTCTGGAAGGTCAGCAGGGCTTCTCAAGCAAAATATTGAAAATGGCAGGGACCAACATGCCCCCAGAAAGAAAAAATGGTCAAAATTCAGAAGCACGAGGGCAGACAAAGGGTTCAGACGCCATGCTACGTGTAAACTTAAGGATCAGGCGCTGGATGTTGACATATATGGCCCGATCCCGGAACGCCTCCTCAAATTCATAATAAAGTGGAAGCCAGGTTCATCATGATGAAAGCGCAGTTTGACGACCCTAGCCATGTGTGGCGAGGAAATAAAGTGCCAAAGCGAATGGGAATGAGACAGGTTAGAGGGTGTGATTGATCAGAAATAACCAACCGACAACTAGTGGAAGCAGCCCGATCACGGCTCCCATATGGTACAACAAGGAATTACCCGGCACCCAACGGCACTTGTCATCTTTCCATCTTTCCATCTATAAGAGTCAATTTCTGATTTTGTTCCTGTCGCATACTAAGTACTTTGTTATTTGTGGCCCACCAGGTTGCTGAACGCCCGTGGGAATCTGCATCAATTGTGTGCACGGATCAAGGGCTTCAACATGACCCCACCATAGAAATCTCATCGCGCAATACATGTGTTTTTGGTCGCAACAACGCAGACCCCTTCATTCGTGGTAAAAAAAAAAACCATTCGAGGAGCATTGACCCGGAAATTCACCGGGAAACCAATAATCCTCACCTGCTGCTCCGTATCAAGCTGGGAGATAGCCGCACCCGGGGCGTCCCACATAACGATATTCACGCATCGAGGCTCTAGAAAAATTGATGTGATGTATAACGGATGTGGAATACAATTCTTCAGCATGTGAAAAGAAGACAAGCAGGTGTCCATGTCGCAGTGAAATGTAGAGGTTATTGGATAACGAGCATTACTCCAGCAACTACGCCAGCTACCAGCGCCCCAAATCGGATAATTGGATCTGAGTATACCCGAGCAACGGATCCGTTGGGGTTGGGGGGCTGGGATTGTCCCGCGATTGATGTAGTAGTGAGTAATGGAGTGGGTAATGGGGTGGGTGAAGAATATGTAACTCCGTTGAGCTGAGCTGCAACTTGAAATACAGATCCACCACCATATTCATAGAACTGCATAGGACGGAAGCAGTCGCATGAGTCACTTGTCCACACTCCGGGAATACTCGCGCAAAACTAGCGCTCATCACTCACATCGACAAGCATGAATGTGGGGTATTTCTGATACTGGGCGCCACACTCTTCGGCTTGTAATCCCAAAGAGCCCGGCCCGCTCACGGCGTTTGTTTCGTTCAGCTTTGAGGTGTCTGGCACCGGAAATGTGATTCCGAACAAGGTCTCTTCTTTGTCTAAAAAGTGGTTAATCAGGTACTGCGCATGCGTAGGGAGCGCGGGATTCGTTCACGCAACATCAGTGATCGTTCCGATCAAGCGTCAGGGATATCTTAATGGGTATAATTGAATACCTTGGACTGACCATCTTATTTCCCGCTTCACCAGTGCGATTGACGGCACAATTGAATGTCTGGTCCGTCACGTCGTAGGCGGTCTCCCAGATATTAGAGAATTCTTTTTTTTTTTTTTCAATTGTCGCCAAAGTGGCATCTTAGGGTCGGCTCCTGGTTGGTAGAATATGAGGACATACCATCAATTATGTAGGCTACATTTGTAAAATCGGCGTGATAGTCCATGAACGTAAGGACCGTCTTTTTCTGATCCTAAACTTGCTGTCAGGGCCTTATGCCGCAGATGGATGGATATACCAACGATTAGGGTTCCAAGGGTAGGCCATTGAGATCCATCAATGGTAGCCGAGGGTGGGGAGTAGGAATATACATTAAGACCCGCGGCTTTGTAAATTTGGTCGTAAATAGTGGGAGCTATACTGTCTGAGTTGACAATAAGGATCGAAATAACTTCTGTTGGGTTTGCTTCCACCCATTCCTTGACAGCGGTCAAATAATTGACAAATGGACCAGCATCTAGTAGCGACTGCCGGTATTCATATTTCAGCGAGGGCTCCCTGAAGGCGTAAGGGCTGATTTACTCACGCAGCTTGTGTGGCACAGGTGTGGTACGCCCTTTGAATCGTGAACCTGAACTTGCAACATTCGGATGCCATCATTTAACTGAGTTGTGACATTGTAATCCTGATTTGCGGAAACTTGTGGATGGATCAGAAGCGTCAGGATAGAGGGAGAAGGAACATACTACTTCCGGGAGCCACAGCGTAAGAATCATGCGCCCCAACGTATGAAACATTACCGAAAGTTCGACTACAGAGCTGTTCAGGGATGGGACATCAACCATGTGGCTCTATGATGGGTTGGAGGACGGCTTACTTCAGCATACCCGTTGCAGACGGATGTGCCACGGATTGATCTAGCCGCAGTTAAGGGTAAAAGAATCGAAGTTACACAAGAGTACACAAAAGCGGCCTGCGCCAAAGTTAACATTTCAAAACCAAAATCTTTGAGCCTAGGGAGAGCAAGGTGAGGAGGAGGCGGAGGGAAAATATACACGTAAGAGATCGAAAAGAGTGGCACGGCTTTGTCATGGTTGCAAAGCGCAGCCTTACATATCCTCATTGAGATTCAGACTATGTAGATATGTTACTTTATTGCCATTTAAGTAATGTAAGTCACACAGGTACCTGTCACAGTCACACCTCGCCCAAACAAATGTCTCTCCTTCTCCCTGGACAGCCGCTTCCTAACCCAGGCCATGGCGCAACATTACAGTATGGCGGAGGCACTTATGCAAGAGATGGAATCCCTCGATCCTCTGTCGTGGGTGAGATTGAAAAAACCGGCGGAGTACACTTCAATGGCTATCTCGAAACATTTGTGCCACAAATCTGACTTGGTTCCTCTACGTAACTGACGCTTTCGGGGATGTGGTTTTCTCAAGAATGTGTCTATTTCGCTTCCACGAACCAGACCTAGTCCTCCCAATCCGACTTCGGTAGTGTTAGGAACCGTTATCCGATTGTCGCCGGCTCAAGCGACTGTCGCCATTTCTGTGGTAGATGGCGTTCCACTTCCTGCTGGGGAGGAGTTCACAGGTGATGATCATCAAGACTGGGTCAAGGAATTTTTAGTCCAATTTAAATCCTTAGGTGTTATACGCGTGCAGGATGTGCGAGCCACGGAGAAAGACAAAGTAAAAATAATGGACTGCTTCAGAGGAGGAGACGTCATTCGCGGCATTGTTGTCAGTACACAGACCAAGCTTCGGAGAAGCAAATGATTTGAACAGGGGTTCTAGATATCGTTGGGAGACGCGAAGAGCTACTACTTGACAACAGCAAGAAATGATCTCGGAGTAATTTTTGCAACCAGTGAAGCTGGTGAGTTGATAAACAGAGATTAGAAAAACTGCTCATTGAATACATTATTATGTTCAAGGTGCCACGATGGAACCTGTCTCATGGCAAGAGATGAGATGTCCTCGCACCGGCCAAATAGAGAGACGTAAATGCGCTAAACCTGATGGACTGTGATGTTGTTGCAATGGATACCTACATATGCACTTGATCGCGGGTTGCACATCATGACAGAAACGTGTCGAGCAGAAAGCATGGCCATGCATTATTTCTGGCAATTTTCAGGTTAAACCGCCAATCCCCGAGTTGCGGCGTAACGATAGATGTGAGAAGTACTAGATGGGAAGTTCCCACGCAGCACAGGACGCCGGGAGGTTCCTCAAATCATAAAAAGTGGTGATGTCCGCATTTGGGGTGTGGAAAATTACAAAGTATCTCAGCACCACTCAGTATCCCGGCGTCTCTCGATGCCAGCGAGTTTAGGTTCAGGCATGGATAGAGAATACAGCTATGGGATGGGAGCGTTAGGAATTAAAGACTTTGAGATGTTTTCTAGGTCGTTGCCGTGAACTGTGACTTAGCTTATGGCAATACACTAGGATGAAAAAAAATAATCAAAGGGGGGAATCACATTTGAACAGAGCTTTGGGTTTCGCCTCTTTGCCAGCGAACGACGTCCTTTCCCGTCCGCTCTGCGTCAAACGCACCCAACATCGTCGTTGTTGTCTTCGCCGTCCTCGACGGTTGGAGTTCGCTCACTGTCCCGACATCGAGACTCAACGCCAGAGCAAAGACGGTTGAAATAATGTCGCTACGTCGAATTCTCAATGATTCTGGCCCAAAGTCTCCCCCAACTTCCTCCTCAGCCTATGTCTCCGACATGGCTATTGACCCGGCGCTTATGGAAATGCAAATGCATTCTGTACATGCCTCTTCATTAGAACCTCCGTCCTCGGCAACAGCTGGGCAACTTCAAACCCACGAACATCATCACCATTCACCGTCTCACGGCGGATCGCCGTCCTTTACAACATATTATCCTCAACATTCTGGCTATCCCTCTGAGCCTTGGCCTTCGCAATCTTGGGATGCATATGCCTCCGACGTATGGAGTTCACAACCAGAACAAAATACTTCACGTCCACCTCATCACGATACCTCATATCCATTAGACCATGATAGTTTACCTCACCCTCCACCCCTGTCAGGACCAACTCCGGCTGGTCAAGTGTTACCATCCTCTCAATCCTCCGCAAAGCCTCCAAGTGAGCATAAGAAACGTAAACGGGGAGAGCAATCCATGGAAAAACGCGTCCGTCCCTATTCCATATATTTCAACTGCGTCATGTTTACTGACAACATACTTCAACTTGTATATTAGGCTCAGCCTACACGGTCTGCAAAGCAGAGCAAGCGGTACGCGCGAGACTCGTCAACACCGGATATGGTGCCACAGGATGAATCAGAAGATCGGAGGCAGGATCAGCGTCTGAGGCTGGCCTCATCTGATCTTGAAGATTGCGAGGAACTCTGGACGGATGAGCTTGGTAGATATTTCCTCGAGCAGCGTGTGCGAACACGGGAAATCGAGGCTTGGTTTGAATCAAAGTCTCTGGTGAGTCTCACTTCTCAAATGAGTCCTTCATTTTCTGTTCTTAATGCATTGTTTCATAGGAGCGTAACCAAGAAGTAATCAAGCATGCCCTGCAGTCCTGCAACTCCCGCCTACATGTTATACAGGAGCGGGAGAGGCCGATACCACCAAAACCCGCTGCCACCGAACCACCATCGTCGATGGAAGACGACTCTGCTTCGCAGGATCAGAAGCCTTGCGTGAAGCAGCCAAGCATCGGCGATACCGCTGACGATGTAGCACGCGAACTTGAAGATCTCGCCGACACGACGACCCGTAAACCTCGACCCAGGAAATCCGTGCCTACCAAGCGCAAGCGCGATAGTCGACTAGCCGCACATGACACCAAGTCACCTCTTCCCGACATCTTCGTAGAACCTGCCGCAGATGCTGCACTGGACGCACTAGAGGATGAATTCGACTCACAAGTCAAACGTCCACTTACCAAACGCAAGAAGCTGAACGTCCCCTTACCTACTCCTAGTTTTGAAGATAGCATAGATGACGTGGCCCTCGAACTAGAAAGGTCTGTGGATGACCTCCCATCTTCGGTGCGCGGTTCGTCGCCACCTTACTCGAATGGTGTTCAGACGCCCCAAGCCCCTGCCAAGCGCAAGCGCGCGTCTCGCAAGAAGCGGGCATTAGCGGACGATGAGCCCTTTGCCGAAGTCGGCGCAGATGCCGTGGACGATGCCTCCGTTGATGCCTCCGTTGGATCAAGAACCCTTTCGAGTGGCTTTTATCATCTTGATGAGCAGATACCCGAGCCGAAAAAAGGGAAGAAGGCTGATCATCTTGTGCTTGCTCGGAGACTTGTCGCATTGGAAGACGCACAGAGGAAGGTTTGGTTGAACATTGCCCGAAAGGACATCCCAAAAGTTTGTCTTCTGCGTTATCGCCCTCGCTGTCATGCTCATCTGTATCCTGTTAGGTATATCGATTCCACTCGCAAGGCTACTCACACAAGATCTCTCATCATAAGAAACTCTCTGGACTCATTGTTGCGCAGACCAAGCGAGTTGGAACTCGCTCGAGCAAAAGTACCAAAGATATTCAAACGAGAGCACGCCGTCTCACACGAGAGATGCTCCTTTTCTGGAAGAAGAATGATCGTGAAGAGGGCGTCAATCGTAAGAAGGCAGAGAAAGAAGCGCTGGAGAAGGCCAAAGCTGAGGAAGAGAAAAGAGAGGCGGCAAGACAAGCCAGGAAGCTTGAGTTCTTGATCACTCAGACGGAGCTTTACAGTCACTTTGTGGGGAACAAGCTAAAAAGTAAGATTGGCCTTCGGGGTCCTACGGATTTTGGGGAACTTACGTCCGCTGACTGCTTCTTGGTAGCCTCGGAACTGGAAGCGAGTTCCCAAAAGACTGTTCTAACGGGCACCTCCAAGCATTCCATTGACATTTCGACTCACGATAGTTCCACGCCCCTTGCTGCACTGGATTTCGACAGAGGTACATTAGTTGTGTTGTTGATCGTTGTTTGCCGTTACTCATCATAACTTCTTCTCTCTGAACAGACGATAAAGAAACCCTTACCCTTCATGCGGCGAGGAAAGCCCAAGAGCAGGTCGCACAGGCTCTGCTGCGTGCCAAGGCATTCGATAAGGAAGCAGCCAAGGATCGACAGAAAAACGAAGCCCCTTTTCGAGATACAACTTCCGGTACTACACCTGAGCCTGGCACTCACAAGCCTCTTGTTGATCGTATGTTGTCATATCGCTTTCATATTTTGTGCTGACCCACCGACAATCAGTTGACTCCGATGAGCTCAACTTCACGAATCCCCTTTCAATGGAGAATCTGGAGATTCAGCAACCGAAGATGCTTACCATTCCGCTCAAAGACTATCAGCTCAAAGGTCTCAATTGGCTGGCAACTCTATACGAGCAAGGCATTAATGGCATTCTCGCTGATGAGATGGGTCTCGGAAAGGTGAGCACTGTGTTGAATGATGCTTAATCGACAAGGCTTGAATACTCCTCCCGCAGACTGTGCAATCGATCTCCCTACTTGCGTATTTAATCGAGAAACATGACATTTGGGGCCCTTTCCTGGTCATCGCTCCAGCATCCACTCTTTTCAACTGGCAACAAGAACTTGAACGTTTTGTACCGAAGGTAAAAGCACTTCCGTATTGGGGGAACCCGAAAGAGCGTGCGCTCCTGCGCAAGTTCTGGAGCAAGAAAGAGATCAGTTATAATGAGGATGCACCGTTCAGTGTGTTGATCACGAGTTATCAGATGGTCGTTCAGGATGCGCAGTACTTCCAGAAGGTCAATTGGCAGTACATGATTCTGGATGAAGCGCAGGCCATCAAGAGTTCTGCGAGCGCGCGCTGGAAGACACTGTTGGGATTCCCTTGTCGGAACCGGCTGTTACTCACTGGAACACCCATCCAAAACTCGATGCATGGTATGCTTAGTCAGAGTTATCTTTGACCATTGCTGACGGTGCTCGTGCACTTATTACCAGAACTTTGGGCCTTACTCCACTTCATCATGCCGACTCTGTTCGATTCTCATGATGAATTCAACGAGTGGTTCTCTAAGGATATTGAGAGTCACGCTGAAAACAAGGGCGAGAGTAATCTTAACGAGCATCAACTTCGTCGTCTTCATATGATACTGAAGCCTTTTATGCTCCGGCGCGTGAAGAAGCATGTCCAGAATGAGCTTGGAGACAAGGTAACTTTTGTTTGCGGTTCCGCCCGAAGTCGAGGTACTGACGTCAAGCATCAGATCGAGATTGACCTATACTGCGATTTGAGCTTCCGTCAACGGGCCTTGTACCGTGGTCTTCGCGCGAACGTGTCGGTTCAGGAACTGCTGGTTAAAGCTGCAAAGCATGGGGATGCAGACAGTGCTCGCTCACTCATGAATCTCGTCATGCAGTTCCGAAAAGTTAGTCACTCCTGTTCGAAATGCACTGGGAACTAATGCTGTAACTTAGGTTTGCAACCATCCGGACTTATTCGAGAGAGCCGATGTCACGGCTCCATACGCCTTTTGTGACTTTCCCAAGACTGTCAGCTTATTGCGAGAAAAGGACTTGCTATTTTATTCTAATATCGCAAAAAGCCCCATCTCTCTATCACTCCCCCGTATTTTTTACGAAGATGGACTAATTCATGGTATCCCTGGCGAAGGATCTATCTGCTACGACACGAACCGAGTGCAATCCCTTATCAACATCTGGCGAACCGACTTCTTAGCAGATTCAGCTAGTAAGTCCGCCGACCACACTCCTCTGTTTCAAATGTTTACTCTCCTTAGATTCTGGGCTTTCATTCCTTCGACTTCTTCGTCTATCTCCTGGCGAGACACATTCTTTCTATAGAGCTTCTTTGATGTGTCGAGCAGCATGCACATCTGCGACCCGAGTCCGGTACCGTGATGACGGGCCTCTCTTATAGTGCGCACGTTTCTTCAATGCGGGGGTCCTGTTGAACTGAATCCTTTGCAGCGATGACGAGTTTGTGGCTAATTCTCTCTTGCCTCTTGGTCATGTCGCGTCGACATTTGTCTCCCGATTTCTTGACTCGGCTCCGGGATTACCATCGCTCATGGACATTGCCATTGATTATTGGGAATCGTCATGTCTCTCACGCAGTGATATCTCGAAATATCATACTTCCAAAGTCGTTGCTCCTACAGTACGGCTCGATATATCGGACAGATCCTTCGTGGAGTGGCAGAATCGATGGTTCGAAGGAAATACATCAGAAAATCGGGCGCTATACGGTCTTCCCCCTTCCATTGTCGAATCACTTCCTGCCTATGAAACAATGCAAGACCTCTTGCCCGGGATCAGCCCTCGGGGATTAATCGCATCCTCGGCACGAGACCAACTTCCCAAAAGTCCCATCGTCATTCCGGAACCTAAGAGCCTCGTAACTGATTCCGCCAAACTTGCACGTCTCGACGCTTTACTGGCGGAGCTCAAAGTCGGGGGTCATCGGTGTCTTATTTACTTCCAAATGACGCGTATGATCGATCTCATGGAGGAATATATGACATTCCGCAAGTACAAGTATCTCCGTCTTGATGGCTCGTCGAAGCTTGAAGACAGACGGGATATGGTTCAAGATTGGCAAACTCAGTGCGTTTTATTCTCGGATATTTCTAATTTCTATTGAGCTTGACATGGATGTTAGGTCCGATATTTTCTGTTTCCTTTTGAGCACGCGCGCCGGGGGGCTTGGGATCAATTTAACTGCTGCCGACACAGTCATATTCTATGATCACGATTGGAACCCATCGAACGACTCGCAGGCGATGGATCGAGCACATCGGCTTGGTCAAACTCGCCAGGTCACTGTGTATCGCCTAATAACGAAGGGTACAATCGATGAGCGTATCGTGCAGCTCGCACGTGTAAAGAAAGATGTAAGTGTTAACACAACTTCAGACTCATATTATTATTCATTCCACACGATCAGGTGCAAGACATTGTTGTGGGTGCCAAAGGGTTTGATGGAGCAAGGACGAATGATATCGCAAGCCTTCTTCTCAATGACGACGAGTTGGCTGCTGTCAACGAACGATCTGCTGAAGGACAATCAGTCGCAGTTATTTCTCACAACGATGCAGCCATCCGAATGTGGCATGATGAAGGAGACGACTTCTTTGCACAGCAACCATCAATGCGGACGGCGCTTGATGTTGATGTCAACGAAGACGTTCCTTCGGGGATCGCAACTCCGCGATCCTTGGCAGCCGCGGTCATTCCACAGTCGAAGAAGAAGGCTAAAGGCCGGTCCCACAAAAAGAAAGCCGGTCCGGTAACAGGTAATGTCTTTACTGAGTATCCACGGTTTACCGATCGTTCCTGATCCGGCCTCGTAGGCGACACTCTACCTGAAGATTTGTGAACCCATACAAGCCCGTTCTCATATAGAATTTCCGACTTGATGTTATTTTGAATTATCGTTATTCCTTGGACTGCTAACGCTTCTTTGTACGCGCATTCCACTTTGCATCGGCCTGACTGGGTTCACCTACTTGTTTTTGTCGTGCCTTCGATTGCATCCCATTCAGCCGTTCACCGCAATCCAACTAGCAACTGCTTGTACACATTCTTCCCACCCATCATTAATATTCCCCGTTTGATTGTCTCATAGCGCACTTTAACCCACCCATCTAATTGCAATTGTTTTGCCGAGTCCCTCACTTCATGGACATTTGATCGACCACTGCAAAACGATAGATAATATTAGGATCACCGGTACCAATGGAAGTAGTGAGGATTAGTACTTTGATTATGTTGAGCCGGAAGGGTAAAGTGAGCATGAGTTTGTGGCGATATTCTATGCAGAAGTGGAGGTAGGCAGAACACTTTAGGTGAAAATCAAGATGTAGTCAGGGGACGGTCAAAGTACAGATGAAGATGCAGAGATGGAATATTGGTGAGGGGCTAATATGTAATGCGGGAATGCAAGGGCTAGGTAGTACAAAGTTCTCCCGTGAGTTGTCAAAAGACTACATGCCAATAAAGTTCAATCAAGATGCCACAACCACACGAAAAAGTCAAAAAAAGCATAAACAAAGACATAAACAAGCCAAGCACGAGAAAAAACAGAATGCAAAGGGAGCCCAAAGGACTTGAATACGCAACCTAGATCCGCTGGCCTAAATCTCGCCGTCATAACGAAGTGCAGGTGAATTAAGTTAGATATCAATTAGATCTGGCAACCCTAGGTCCCGGCTGGCTCTTCATCAGACAACGACCTGCTTTCACTGTCTTCAGTCATATCCAGAAAGTTCACCTCTTCCTCCGATTCAGAGTCAATATCGAGGAACGAAGGTCGTTTTAATATGGAGCGAGGTTTCTGAAGCATTGACGCAATTGCTTTTCCGCCAGAAGGGATGGCTGTGTGTGATATTGAGAATGGTTGATGTTGGGGTGGTTGGGGCGAACTGACAGCAGCAGATCGCTTGGAGAACGACGAAACGTCAGAGGGGGGAGCAACGACGATAGTACTGGGAGTAGTCTGAGAAAGTGTTGACGAGGTCATGGCGCGAGGTCGAATGGCATTGATTGATCTCGTGTGTGAAAGAGGGATGGTAGATCCGGGGATAGATGTCGATGAGCTAGTATCAATGACTGCTGAGAATGTTGCTGAGCGCCCACGAGCATGGTCGGAGGGCGGAATTTGACGATCGAGAGCCGATGACATAGAGGGAATACTCATCTCTACGACAGTAGGCGCTGGTAGTGCACCAGGCATACTCGTGATCACCAGAGCGTCTTTCTGGGTGGTCGCGTTGGGATTAACTTCGATTCCACCAAACCTTAACACCGGTCCCTGAGAAGTTGACGCTCTGGGAATCCTCGATCGAGGTGGAGGTGGTAAGCTCTTCGTGACAGTGTTCAATGTCCCTCCGCTGCCTCCGCTTTCAATCAACGTCGTGACTCCTCCAAATGATGCCAGCCCCGTAACTGTTCCAGCCGTAGAGGGACGAGGCAGTAAGAACGGGCAGTTTGACGAACTTGGGCTGAGCGGAGTCCGAGAATTAGGTGTCAGACAAATTGAAGCTCGAACAAACGAGGGGCCAAAGGCCCGCACTGGTGATCCAACCGGTGATTCAAGTGGGCTGCGAGGCAACGAAGAGTTATTTGCGCCACTCTTCCTCGGGGGCGTCAAATTCACGTCCATCATACTTCGTTTGTGTGCCCGAGAGGAGTTCGCGTCGAAACTGGTGTAGTTCCCAACACCTGCGTTCCTGAGCCTCCTCTTTCCATGCCCCCCTTCTTGAGCTGATCAGGTCTAGGTTCTGGATCTAGCTCCAGTAGCAGAGCAACCTCGCGTGGGGACACAATATGCATGTCATGTCTTAGGTCTTCGTCCTCTTCCCTCCCCCTAGATTTGATGGCGTTCAACTCGGCCGTAAGAGATAAAGACGATTCTGCAGTCGGCATTTTTGTCGATGATGCCACCACTGAGGCCGCGACAGCATCAATCGAGGGCATCCGTCGAAGCTTGTTATCCAGTGGTGCATCCATTGTACTAATCGGTAGGCTGTCAACTTCATTAGGGGTTACCGAAGAAGGCGACAACGGTCTGGAGCTTGACGGCGAAGATGCAGGTCCATCTCGGAACCCATTGACGCTTACCCTGGGCGAGGCAAGACTAACAAGATCACGCTGGGTAGAATTGATGGTTGTAACGTCAGAGCTAAGGTGCTTGATGCTAGCAGCTTTTTTCTCTCGAGAAGAGGGACTCCCTTCCACGGAGGAATAATGTCTTAACGTCGGACGTTCCACATCGAGTATGTAATTGGTGGGTGTTGAAGGAGCAAACGAACGCTGTTTTTTGAGTCTCAAGGACGCGCCATTTATGATAGGATTATTGGAACTCGAATGTAAAGGGGAGGGGGAAGACGATGGTGGCGTTTTCTTGATGCTCTTGGACCGCGACGGAACTAAGATGGAGAGCGGCGATAGCTTCAACGCATGTTTGATCGGGTGGATAGTTGGTTGAGGGGGTGTACGTTCAGCAGAATCACTGGTCATTATGTGTGAATCTATACTCAATAAAGACATTGAAGGAGTCGAAGACCTCGGGAGAGGATTGGAGTGTTCCACGTGAAGTGCCTTAGTATCTTCCATGTCCATGGTCAGAGGAGCTGTATTCCCGGCATGGGGCTTTCGCCGCAATTCTTCATCACCAGCGGAGAATCCGGAACCAAATGAGAGTGCCGATGCTCGTGCATCAGGACTCATTGGCTTGAATGGAACGGTCTCATCCATCAATGGCCCTGCGTGGGATTCCCCCTGTGCCAACCGTGAACGGCGTACAATATTATCATCTAGAGAAGAAGCAGCAGATATAGTTGAAAGTTGTCGCGTGTGAGTGGAGTTCACGAGGGGACCCTGTACAAGGGGCTCCGCAGATGCAGGGAGAGGTCTAGTAGACAAGCTCCGTGGCGGAGTAACAATGCTTGGTGGTGTCGTGAACGAGAGGCTTGTGGGTGTTGGAGCTGGTGCAAAGGTAAAAGTGTGATCAGAAAGCTCCCTACAGATCGTGTGCAGACATGCGCGCGTACCTTTGGTGGAGATACTAAGTATCCGAGCGCGTGCACTAATGGATTCGGACAGTAACAAGGCAAATCAGATTACGGAACTGACAGATCAATCGAAACGCGGCGTACCCATCAACGGGCTGAGGTAATAACGTAGAAGGCTTCAGTTGCGAAGGCCTTGAAACAAGGTCGCGAGCTCTTGCATCTGCAGCACGAGACTCCAGGGTCTGACCCCCCACAGTCTGACTTCGCAAACGACGTTCTAAGTAAGACACTCAGGCTCGCTTTCCTCACGATACTAAAACAACCAGCGAGGCTGATGTGGCTCGTGCATACCGGATGAAGTACGACTGGGAGATGTATCATCGTTAATCTTAAAAGCTTTGAACAACGCGGCAGGTCCTATGGGCGCAGACGGATCATTCGAAGCTGTCGGTGTTTGCACCAAGCGCCCCGCTTGACTTAAATGTGAGGTTGCGGCAATATTGATCGTGGGAGAGGGTCGTGCTTGTTGCTTAGGTCGCGCGACATATGAGCTTGAACTTGAGGAGGCAGAAAGCTCTGAACTTGAGGAAGTGGACGTTGCCTCGATAGTAGAACGAGTTGGTTTCGAGCCACTGGAACCTGAACGGAATGCCCTGAAAACGCTTGGCTTCTTTCTGGAGGTGGAGTTGGTCTCCTTCTGGCCTGATGATCTTGATTTTGACGAGGTTTTCCAGAACCATCGTGTGCTATTTGACGCCATGGGGGAAGGCATGTTCATGAGATACGTGAATAAGTGAAAACACAAGGAGCAGTCGACATGGAATGAGGGATAACCAAGGGAGAGACCGAATTGAAAGCAACCCAAAAGGGAAACAATTCAACCATCAATTCCCTTATTCAGTTTTCCACACCGAGCTATTCACGGCCACAAAAATATATAACAGAGGCAATGTCAGCCCTCCGAGCTCATGTTATGACCTTCACAACGGTCACAGGGGGGTCAGAAAGGGACATCACGTCGTTGAGTCTTTTGATTCTTCTGGGGAATGTGATGCGAGACACACAATAATGCAAAGGGGCCAGTGACATATTAAGACTTGCCCTGCAACCTAATCCACCTCACGACCCATCCACCATCCTTCTAGTGCCCATCCAATCTTGTTTAACCCACCTACATATGCCCCAAACGAAACTAGTCCGAACACGGCACCAAACAAGGCGCCACCTGCTACTTGATTCACTGTATGCTGAGCCAACCACACTCGAGACATCACAATCAGCATAGCCCAGGCATCAACCATCAGCGATCCGACGACACGCAACATGAACTCCACCCTCGGCCTCTCAGATATAACCACCAGAGACGAATGGAGCGGCAGTCGCGCAGCTGCGAGAGTGATGTACACCGCCATGCACACAACAGCCGAAGAATGTGTTGACGGCATGCTAACAAGCGATGTAAGTGCCATCAAACATGACTTTTAAGTTCCGATGCGCAGAAAGATTAAGCAAGGGAGCGTTGACAGAGCAGCTTACAAAGCCGCAAGCGATGACCAATCCCGTACAGAATTCTTTCTGCAAGGTGTCCAGCTTTGGAGGAGCTGATATCGAATCCCCCGGAATATTTCCTCCGGCCATCAAGACGCCTGGCTCGGTAGATTGGCACAAACGTTGCCAAAGGCTTGGGAAAAACGGAGGCTTACCCGTAGTCTCTCTCCAATACACGCGGCCGTGCCTTCCCCGTAGAATCATCGACTTCCGCCCGCAGTTGTTGCGGTTGAATGATGGTGGGACGCGGTTGGCGTAGAATCAGCTTTAGACCCTTCGCCCCCAGAACAGCACCAACCGCTGCGGCTCCGAAGTAGGCGAATCCCGCTGATTGCGTCCATAAGATCACGCCAACGGTGAGGGGAATAAGGCCCTAATACGACAGCAAAAGCGGCGCCCACAAGTGATCCACACCAACGTAGGCAAGATCCACGTTGACAGTCCGAAACACAGATAGCGAACGTGTTCATTTGATTTAGTCATTCATTCAAACAAAAATGTGGTGAGTAAAAAGAAACAGGGACATGAGGCCAATATTCACCTTGCTAATAAACCAGAAAAAGAGTCGTTTTGGACTCATCGCATGACTAGTACCGTTTTCCCTGACCAAAGACCCGCGTGACCGATGGTTGTTGATGGGAGCGGAAGCAAATTATTGGTGTCGCGAGACCAGATCGCATGCAAGATTAATCCTCCTTCCATTCATTACCCAACATAAGTATCCGTTCCCAAGTTTGACTTAAGCGTATATATGAGTTAATTGATGGACTTGCTATCCAACACTAGCCTAGAGCGAACCAGAGGACACAAAATGCGATGAAAACGTGGTGCTTGAGAAAATTTGACTTGCACACATCCATCCGAATCAGAGCACTGTTGAAAAGGAGAACCCGTCGTCGATAATATCGCTGAGGGAAATTGTCGGCGGCCAATCCTTACGCCATGAAAAGCTGTCTGTCGACCTACTTACATCTAGGTGAAATCGACTCAGGCCGAGCACCGCCGACTCCATGGAGTTAACCATCTCCTGTTCGGGAAATCCGCATGAAAAAGATCCCGTAAATCAGATCTCTCTATCCTGATAAAGAAAACCAATCATAAGTTCTGATCTCAGTTTGGGTGAAATCGTCTTGCTTGCGCAGAGTGAACATTGCAGCCTTTTGATGGGGCTTTCCGATCTAAGCAAAAGGGTTCCAAGTTAGTGGAGCCGCTCTTTGGCAGGAATAGGCAAGTTATCTGGAACTTTACAAGGTATGCCCAATGGCCAGTACCCAGCTGCGTTTATCACAAGCATTTACTGCGTTCTAGGTCGTATGTGTATATACCAATGACTCCCCGTGACACTGATTTCCCCAGCCCTCCGAGCCATCCACAAAACTCAGCTGCTGGTGAGCGGTTTGTCTGTGGAAGTGTTGTTTAGCTGCGCCACGTTTGTAAATTGGGTTTTACTGAACAGTGAGCATGAACGCGATACCTTTTCTTGTTAGCTATAAATTCTGACTCGAATCTCACCAATCAGCACCCCTGAAAGTTCCGAGTCACCATTTTCCCATGATCGCAGTATACTCCATGGAGACACGAGGACTGGTCACAGGAGGATTATCCATAGAGGCATTTTCAGCGCGGCTTTGGTGTCTGCCGTGAGCCATAACATTCACCCGGCCCATTTTCCGTACCCCGCCTTCCCCCCGAACATGTCTTGAGCGATGAGGTGGTGCTAGCTTGTACTGTACTCAACCCCGGTTGCTGGTCGTTCGTAAAGGAGGCCATCGATCCCGTCATGGACGATCTCATTCACATTCGAATTGTCGGTTCAACATCAGGCCCAACGTCAACAAAACTGTGCCAATAAGGAACACTTCCCGACACGCTATTGCTTCAGCTTTTTGGACAAGATGAACGACCTCCGCCAAAAGCGAGATGCGGTTTTTTTCTTGAAAACGGCTGTAAGCAATACTCCTAACCGTATCACCACAGGAAGACATGATTATCTTCTCATATCCCCCGATTTGCAACGATTTTATCCGATATCATATGAAGGATCGGGAAGCAATGAGCCAGAAAGTGAAAGAGATCGATCCGTTCTGAGATGCGCAGCACGCGACCACAAAGCCCCATGAAACTCTGGATCTTCTCAGCCTCTAGGTGGCAAACTTGACCCATACAATAATTCACGCATTGTGAGGCTGGGAATCTCATCCATTGAAATGTAGTCACCAGCATTGACGCGCTAATATCTTTCATCCGCTTCCTCGCTTTGTCGGGCCGATCCACTCGCGCGCTCGTGCAGGCCAGCACACATCTATAGAACGGCCGCATGTACAACATAGATTTCCACGCCTGTGGCGTCCACCCGTTCAAATACTGGAATCGGCACCCACGTATACGAGGCGCGTTCGTTCATTCATTCTTGGATCTTCTGCTTCGAACAAGATCGGCCCAGGGCCCCGGTTGAAGAACAAGGAGAAGAATCATCCTCTTCACTATCAGGTTTACGTCTTGTAAAAATGTCATCCCAAGGAAACGTGTCCCCTGGGAACACTGATGGAGGAGATAGGCAAAAGCGAAACTCTTTGCGGCTGGATCGGTATTGAGGCATGATTTGATGGCAGGATAAATAAGACGTTGACGACGACAAAAAGCTTCGAAGCCCCTTTCTGCGCCAAAAGCCATCACGCTGCCGATCACCAGCAGCTTGGGGCGCGAGACCGTCCAGGATCGCCGAGTTTTATGAACGAAAGCAGCCGCTTGCGAAACAATTCCCGATAAAAGCAATGCAGAAGCGATCACTATAGTGATCTGACGTGCATGACCTCAGGCGCGTGTGCGAACATCGTAACAAAAGACCGGTGCCGTCAAAATCAGCGTAATTTCGCGAATCAAATTAGCCGAGTTTACGGCGGCGCAAATGGACAAATGAGAGGTTGACTGATCCATGACAACCACGCACACACAAGACAAAGATGGAACCAACTTGGTGAGAGAAGGGGGTTGCATCAAGATCTATTTGAATGCCGAGATGAACAGCATTTCAACGGAGGCGTCCCCGTTAAGTATGTTAAATCCTAGGTAAAAAGAACTGAGTGGCCAAAGCACGCGCCAGAAATGACGGACAGTTTCATAAGGCGAGGCCGACAAGGTGAGGCAATCAGCCGAGAACATCTGTTCGCGTGCGTGCACCCCATGCGAGCGCGATAAACAGCGCACTGATCCCGATTCGCTGCTCCACCGTTAAATCGGTGAGCGGTTTTCGACGTGATCATCACCCAATGAATTTTGTTTCGCGTTGACGAGCCGAAGTCGGTTTCGCTGAAAACACATTTGTGGCTGTACGAAAAGGGCAACGCCACGTAGCCCCAGCTTTTCAGATTTGCACTTGACAACTGCCAATTGATTGTGTGAGGGCAGCCATCCGCAATAGAACCTGCCCCTTACGTGCCAAAGCGGCCTTTGTTGTTCAGGGCACAGGGACTAAGGAAGCTGGATAAGCGAACCATGGTGATCTCTTGAAGGAACAGCGTGTCAATTCAAACTCGGGCGTCGTACATTCCAAACGTGGAAATCGATGTATAAGGGCACATTTAGGTAGAGAAAGTGAACGGCGGAGATCAGCCCCCTTTCCAAAGTGGTGGCCTGATGACTGGGAGAGTTTCCTGCTTGGGATCAGGAAGCGGTGAAAATCAAGTGAGATTCTAGGGGAGTGAATGGCAGAACGGTAACTTTTGCGCAGATCTCCGGTTGTACTTGTCCCCAAATTCGCAGGAACACGGAATACTGCGGTGGAATGCTGGAAATAGGCGTTTGACACGGCGTTTTGGGACGGTATAAGCCGTTTGGAGGGTTTGGCACAGACTAAGAAGCCGGAGTGAATCATAACGACACAACCGTGGCTTTAAAGGGAGCCTAGTTAAGAAAGGATTCCAGGGCCTGGACTCTGTACGAGCTGGGCCTGGAACCTGGAGTCAAGCCTGTATTTAGTATGGCGATCACCATAGATGCATCTAACAACCATGGCATCAACACAGGGCGCGGAAATTGTCCAAAGGTCTTTCCTTGCCGCGGGAAGCATATTCTTCTTCGCCACGGCGGCGGACGATGACCCAGAGAAAACACCTTTGGAGCATTGCTGTGATTAAATTACTGCGCAGTGAAAGATAAGGAGGCGGAGCCAGACACAGCTCGTTTCGATGGCTGCGCGCGCGATTCCTGGGTAAAGACAATCCATGCTGTTCGCGCACGCTCTGCTGAGGCTCACACTATGCAGGACTATTATAACAACAAGCGCCGCACAGTGTTGAAGCACCAGACCAGCCTGAGGGCTGATGGCAACACAACGAGTCATGTGGCTCTCAGGCTTCAGTTCGTAGCGTGTGCTTTCGAGACACGGGCCATCAGCAGGAAGCAAAAACAAGGTAAGCCCCAAGTAGCGTTTGGTGGCTGGCGGATAGCTGAGCAATTATAGTCAAGCTTCCGGAATGAAGTCGGGTGGTTGAAGCATTCAGCGATCGGCTTCAAAAATTCAGTTGCGATCGGTGTTTTCCAATTTCCTTCTCTAGAAAAGGTTGTGAATATGCCTCCAGCGAGTGCTTTGGCTGTTGGAGGGACCTGAACGGACAGTGAAGGGCCACAGATGTGTGGGTGAGATTGGTGCAGATGAGATGGGCTCAGCACAACGACAGTTTTGCTGCCGTAATTTGGCAGCCAATAGGCCGATCAAGGGTGTTGAACACACGGTCCAACCGACGATCGGCAACGGTGAATCTCCCGACGTCGCTGAAAGGGAGTATGAAGCAAATTCAACCAGGTGTTGACTATCACCGCGACGCGAAACCTCGTTCGTAAAAGCAAACTTGATCGGATCTAGAGGTTCGAGAATATCCTTTAGCCTGGAGCAAACATTGTGCAATCGCACGCATGGAGCGCCACAAGCTGCTGCGAGCTTGTTTGACTTGAAGTTTCAAGTGTCATGACATGACCTAAAGAGTTCAATTGGACTCTGGACTCAGCCAAAAAGCTGAGAAGCCACCTCAATGATCTTGGCGACACTGTAACGCATACGGCTCGGTTGACATCCATCGGGATCTGTAGCACTGCTCCATCCGAGCACCACTTAGCTTGGCCAACTTTGACTTTGGCAAAGCCTTGACAACAGATAACCCGCCGGCAGCACGCACGTTCAGCTGTTTATTCCTGGGGTGCCGGGGTTAGCTTCTGCGGTCAGCATTGTGGTTCGCATGAAGCATTATATTACTCGGCTCCTCGGCTGCGCTCGCTGATGGCAAGCGAGGCACGCCGTTTCGACGCGCGCGAACACGATACAGGTCGTGCTCTGCCAACTTCGTGCTGTTTTTCGATAATGAGGTTTTTCTTTCAAAATAGTTGTAACTATCAAATAGTGACAAAGAAAGCCGAAGATCTCCGCGTGGCAGATCGGGTGAACGTTCTAAATAGGGCCCGAATCCCAGCCATCAAGGAAAATATTGTCGAACTATCCGGTCCCCTCTCTCCTCTGTTTGTACATACCCAAAGGCGGGTGTCATCAGTGGTGGGAAGTGGTCTGGATGACTTGGCGAAGCAATACTTGTGGTAGACAAATTGATATGGATTCTGGGAACAGAATCGAGCAGTTGTTGAAAAATGCCGGAACGGGGAAACTCACAACATGAGGACTTGTGCAAACAAAGTTGAAGGCACGTCCCTCCGGCTGCTCAGAATGGCAGAACCCTGTGTGAACAGCAGTGCGTTCGCGTCGATCCCAATTCGTAAGAACCGGAGGCAGCAGCAGCAAGAGCGACCAGCCGGTATCCGGCCCGCTGTCGGTCGACAGAATTGCTTCATGTGTTTGCAGCCCTGGTTCCAATTTTTTTATTTAGTTCCTCTAACAGTACTATGACACCCTTGCCATCATTCGAGGCACGCTCCCGCTGGCTTCTTTCCCTCCCGTGCGACTACATATATCATCCCCCTCTCGTAGACACAAAGGCTATATTCCTCGCTTACGTCCGATAAAGTCGCTTGCACTCTGAGCTCAGATCCTACTTTTGGCGCCGCATCGCGTGTTTCTGTCTCGACTTCCCACTTTCGTCGTATCTTCCGTCGCTCCCATCATGTATGGTTCATCCTTCGACGGCCCCAATAACTCCCCATCCCGTTCGTATTGTGCGGTTGGCTGACCTTGCTGGGAATTCGATTACAGCTGACCGATCACCCTAGACGAAGCGTCAAACGAGGGCAACAAAGTCAACGACGCCCCAAGATACTATCCAAGTTCTGCTGAGATGGAACCCGCGACTCCCTCCTCAAGATATACTGCGTTTGAACAACTCCCAGCAAGCCCCCAGTCATACACACCAAGTACCACGTTCCGTGATAACGTCGAATATGTTCATTACAATCTTCCGGCTGGAGCAGACCGAAGCTATGGTTCGGGTGCGTCTGATCATGCAAGACCCCTGCAAGATTACCGGGGGGACTATCAAGAATCGCCAGCCTCCTCTCCATCCCAATCCTACTCCAATCGGGCCGTTAGTTCGCGGTACGATGGAGAGTGGTCTCCGTATAATAACAGCGTCTATCCTCAAAACCCCTATGTACCAAACTCTCCAACGAGCGTCGTTCCCTGAGGGGCCAAGGACAACCCTGGCCTGTCGAATCCCGCCATCGGTCACAGGAGGGCGCGACTGCGCATCCCACCCTTCCTCCTCTCGCATACCCTCCCGCTTCCACTGGTCAGATGGGCTCTCATACATTTCCTGCCAAACCTCCCACTCCACCTCACGACCATGGTACAAACCCGACACACCACCCTATCCAGCCACACCGCTCGAATTGGAATACGCTTCCGCCGATCCAGCCACCTTACATCCCTTCGCCCACCACATCGACTACTGTGCAGCTGCATTTCAATCAACAACAGCCGCACCACCAACAACGTGGGCAAAGCCCCCAGGACGTCCATTCTTACATGGGGGAAATTTCCCCTCCGTCTATTCCTGCGTCGTTGAACAGCCCATCCTCAATGACCGGATCTGGAACTTGGTATTTAACTCCAGCCGTATTTAACTGGCTAACAGCCGTTCTCGATCCCAAGCGACGGTCGGACAAAAGTAAACCAACGCCTCATGGTCAATGTGAGCTGTGCGACGTTGTATGCCAGAGGTCTGGAACACTCCAACAACATATTATTTGCCAACATCGGCAAAAGATTGCTCGACAGGTTCTAATGTCCCAGCCATACAATGAAGTGCTTGCAATAGCATTTACTGTCGCACAGCTCCATTCAGATTACCAGACTGGCGCACTCACATCTGAATGTGTTCACTTCAGAAATTTGCTGCAATCAGCGCCGCATGGCCTATCATCGCTTTCTATGGAGCAATTTCCACTTCTTCGGGAGAAGCTGTATGAGCTCTCGAACACGGAAAAATGGAAAGGCGCAACGTGCGAGTACTGTGGGCTGCTGGTGCAGAGGAAGGCCACGCTCACCGATCATCTTGCCACGTGTCCATCAAACCCCAACCCTAGGCCAGGGAGACGCAGGCAGGATTTCAAACACACGCAGTCTCGTAAGCTTTTTTCACATTATCAAGCAATCATTTCTCACTCCAATAAATCCCTCCTTCGCATTCGAAAAGCCCCAACCGGGGAATGAATTCATCGAAACCAGGGGATTCCTACATTGGGATCGCCGTTATCACCAATGGTATGCTTTCTTTATTCACATCTTCTCTGTGGCGGATATATCATAATTTCTTCTTCCACTATAGATTGTTTTAGTAGAGTGATCTGTGGGAGTTTTCATCCGAACATTAGCAGTTCCGTCCTAATCTTAGATTAAAGCCCATGGGGATAATTCAGTTGCGATTGAGGGCGGACTCAGCTGTCATTTACTGCATTGATAGGTACAAAATGTAACAGGGTTACATTCAGAAAGGAAGATATGACGATGAATGGTATGAAAATGGGGTGAGCACCGCTGGGAACGATCGGATAATATGGCGTGCGATCGACAGGTGGCGGTGTGATGGGTAAGTATAGTTCGGGACATAGGGACTATGAACACACGATTTCACAAGAAGATTCTTCAGACGGGCATATAGAGGTTCGGGATGAGAAGCCGAGTTACAAGAAAAGCGGAACGAACGGGGAATCGAGTGTTCTGAGAATCGGAAGAAGGTGAATATTTCTACTACTCAAACAGAAGAAGAGAAGCGAAAGCGAAAGCGTAGCACGACGAACTACCCGGCCGGAGAACGGCGCGGTGCTAGCTTAAACGCGAGCAACATTCGTGATGTTACTTTTTCGCGCAAATCATTTGTAGAAAGGTTACCCAGACCCATCAGATATTCTCGTATGCGGAAGGGAGTGCTGTCCACTGGGACTGCATCGAAGGCCCCCTGGGGTATCCTGAAGGCGCCTGCACATGCTGTGGGAGAGGATAATGGGTCGGAGGAGGGAAAGGAGTGATGTATTGGTCATAGAATTGTGGATATCCATACATTGGGGGGTATGGTCGGCCAATAACCTCTGCAGAGTTTGTGTTCGCGGACGGAGGACGACCCTGATTTCCATGTGGTGAAAACGTACTCACGAGCTTGCCTTCAGCCATTTGTTGGAATGTAGGTCCGTGACCACTCATTCGGGCATCGGAGCCGATATTATGAGGATGATAAGAACCTCGAGAAGACTTCACGTTATGATGACTATTTCGAGCCCGCCCTCGGCCAGGCGTCTGAAGGGAAGCGGCTTGGGAACCGGAAGTAATTAAGGCTGGTTGAGCTGGTTCAAGTTTCGGCGTAGGATATTGGGAAGCGGTTGGCACTGCGGACATATTATGAGAATTAGGCGTGCTTGAGTGATGCTGACGGTTGGATGCTTGAGAAGGCGAGCGACTCATACTTTCAGCATCGATGGTGTACCCTGCCAAAGGGTACCCCGGAAGTAATTGGGTTGCAGTAGGTACGGACGGGATATGATGCGTGATAGCTTGCTGAGGGAGCCAAGGAGGTGGGGGCTGCCAAGGAGGTGGATGGTTCCAATAAGTCGCCCCATTGGACTCGGTTGGGGAGCGGTGCGAAGTAGCGGCCATGTATTGATTCAATGCCTCATTCCTATAAAGGGGAATGAGCATTCCTTGCTCATTTTGAACGAAACCAGTGGGCTGGAGTGGTGGGAGAGGGCTAGAGCCGCCGTTTCCTTGTTGAGAAGACAAGCTTCCCTCGGAGGGGTTCATGTAAGGAACGAAGGTCTGTATAAAGTTGGTGTTAGTGTCGGACTGGCGTCCATAAGTTGGAAACGCAGGCAGGCATACAGGGAAGTAAGATGCATGGGGCGGTGGCAGGGATGAATGCTTCCAAGGCTGAGGGGAATGCCCCGACAAGGAAATCATCTCGGCATTGATGAAGGGAGCTGACATAGTAGGTACCGTCATCGTGGGGGTTGCTGCACTGGACGTCCCAACGGTCGAAGGGCTCAGTTTGGGATTCGCAGATACAGGAGACTCGGTGGGAAGAGGTTTCTTCAATCCTACCGAAGGAGTTGCAGGATCAGATTTGGCTCGTGAGCGACGTCTGTTAAGGTGATTTGTAGGTCGATGCATGGTTTGGGGAATGCTTCGATTAGGAGAGGCTGAACGGGAAGTTAGAGGAGCCTGAGCATCTTCCAGCGATAGAAGGGGCGCGTCTTTGAGAGGGACATTAGATTTCGTAGGAGAGACTTCCTCGGCCACTTCAATGTCGGAAGAGGCAGGAGTATGCGGAGGAGACATTGGATGGGACTCTGGAACAACAACCACTGGCTGAGCAGTCTCTACCGCAGTAGCGGGATTCCCTACTCCATCGATAACAGAAGGGCTTACATTAGGGCCAGTCCCCCCTTTATCGGCCAAGCCCTCAAGACCCAACCCTTGGATATTGTGTGTGCGACGCCAATGAATGCCGCGCCCACGATTGAGGTTGGTACTGCTGTACTTGACCCGAAGGACGCTACCCCCATAGATGCTCCCATTCTGTAAGCGGGGATACTAAGTTGCACCATCATGTGCAGGCCACGCGACTCACCTCGCCATCAATTGCGGCTTGCATGGACGAGCGATCCACGTACTTTAAAAAAGCATGTCCCGGCCCTGCATGCGTCTTGAAAATTAACTTGATGGACTCAACGGCCCCGTATTTAGAAAAGACATCAAGAATCGTAATGTCTGTCCAACCATATGCACGATCAAGACCACCAACGAAAAGGGATTCACTTGGGAGCTGCTGAAGGCTGGCTGAAGGAGAGGGAGTGACGGGAGCAACAGTGGATGGCGTAGGCAAAGGAGAATGCGTGAGGGAGATGGGTGTTTCCGGAGGAATGTTTGGGAGAGGGGATTCGGTTGGCATACCGCCCGAAGCTAGAAGTTCTGCGCTATTGCTCTCTGCCGTGTGGCGTCCAGGAGAATATACAGACCAATCCATTCTTGATAAACCGCGAGATCGAGAAATTTGTTCATTCCCCTTACAGATTCTGCGATAACCCGGTCTTCGCCAGCATGCCAACACCCTTCCAACTTCCCTTCATAGCATCTCCAGGAACATACTTTCGCTCATCGTTCATTTCTACAGCTCCGGGTAGAGGCGGGAATTCGTCTAGAACAGGCGCTAACCGACGATTCTCGGAGCCAGGCAAAGAAACAATGGCCATGTGAGGGCTTCGCCGCGATGAAACCAAGGGTGATACAGTAGGCCCATTAATTTTTGACGGAGATGGGATGATGATGGGCGGTCCTTGGTGATTGCCGGAGTAAGGGGTCCAAGGATGATTATAATAGTGAGATGGGTGAGGGTGTTCATGAGCCCATGTTACAATGAGGTTCGGAAGCTGCGCAAGAGTCTAAAAAAAATCCAGCGAGCTAATCAGGGCGGTTGCGGGGTTGACTTACATGCACGGCTGAGACTGCGTCATTTCTTTGTTCCCATTTGACCTCTATCATCGAGGATCACACGTTGGTCAAATGTTAGAATGCACTTGTAGAATCACATACCCCAGGTAAGGGAATTCTCATCTTGTGGCTGGTCGGGGGTGGTCGGGGGATGTGGCGCAAATGGATGACCACGAGCTTCTTCGGATGTGGGAACACGAAAACTCTGGAAGGACTCGAGGGGACCAAAGACTTCAGTTAGCGCTTTCATTGTCTGCTTAACACGTAAGAGTAGACATTATCACCAAAATCATAATACCCACTGAAGCACGCGACGCATCTTGATTGAGAGATATGAGAACCCCAGATCCTTGGAGGGGATCCTCCGATACCCACTGCACCTGCTCTTCTATTAGAGAGAAATTTCTGGCCTCATCATTATATGTTACTTGAACAAATCTAGTCTTGTCGTAAGCTCCTTATAACGGGATTAATGGACTGCGACCACACACCTGGAACGCGGCTCTGGTCTGCGAAAACGAACCCAATTAGTACAGTCTTGGGACGCAATTCGTGCACTCTGAGGCAATTTAGTGTGGTCCGTGGGCGGGAGCGGGCGGAAGATATAAGGAGGGTGCGGTGCGCCTTCGCGGGCTCGCAGCGAATGCACCTTCCTCTAATGAACGACATGTGGCAGGCTTGGATTGCTGCTGCCGCTTCTTCAGGGGTCTTCGTTATAATATAAATGAGCCGAATGGGCCTCCGGAAAAAACCTTGATGAAGGTTTGCATACCTCAAACTGGACAAAGGCGCAATTAGCGGAATGACCAGACTTTACATCATGTATGAACTTTATGTTGATGATGCTTCCGTGCTTGCCCAATGTGTCCCTCAATAATTCATCGAGCTCGGCGTTGGGGACGGGTGGCAAACTGGCGACGAAGACCGACGCATTGTGATTCCAGCGCGGCAAAGGACGATGACCAAGTGGATGACGCGGACCAAAACTTTGCTCTATGGTTGAGGAGGTTTCTGGAACAGTTTTTGAAGGCGTGATTCTGTTGTTGGTGTCCCGAGCGAGCCCATCGGCGTCTGTTCTGTCATCAGGGGACGCCCAGCCTCCTCGAGGGGCTTGTTGCCAGTGGAAGACAGCTCAGAACGCGTCTCAGATTGAGGATCGGTATAGAGCGTCGGTTCTCGGGATGTATCTTTCTCATACTCTTCAGACGCCACTGAGGAAGAATCGGGCAGTGCATCGTAGCGGGTGCCCCACGTTCTACCGTATCGAGGGGCATGACGTGGCATTGGGCTCAAGTACTCAGGACTGGATAGGTATAATGGATAGTGGTAATGAAAGAAGATTTACAGGAGGTCTTCAGACCTTTATAGGATCAGGGTCCTCCAATCCGCGTCATTTTGGGTCCGGGATGAGGGCCGAAAGACGCGCTAATGACGCGAAATTCCCTATGAAGACGCGTCCATCAGTACCACAAGAAAATTGCAAGCCCCCCCGATGTGTTAATCCTACTCTTCCCCTCGACTTCTATGACATATATGCATGTGGCGCGTTCGACATCTCACAAGATTCGTTCGGCATTTCCCGTCTTCAACCCCGGACTCACCGCCAGCTTGATTTGGGTCAATAACTTGCACTTTTCTCATGTCTGACGACGGAGGCGATGATTTTGTTGGGTAAGCCAGAGGTCTAAATGCTCAGAATCTTCCTTACAGCCTTGGTTCAAGGAACGAGAACCAGGCCTACGTACGTCCCACAATATTTCTCAATCATCCTGCCCATTTATCTCGTAACACCCTAGGATGACGAAGAAAATGATCTGTTGATATCAACAGAGCTAAATGATGAGTACCCACAAGAGGAAGCTGCCGATAACGGTGCAGAAGTGAATGGTATCCAGACAAATGGTCATGTGGATAACACAAGAGGTTCGGCGGGCGTTGCTCGAGAACCCAACAAAGTCCGCGTCACTACGCCTTACATGACGAAGTATGAGAGGGCCCGGATCCTTGGCACTCGCGCACTTCAAATAAGGTGCGAGTTCAGATCCCTCGCCTCTCCCACAACTCATCTTGCCACCTGCAGCATGAATGCTCCAGTGTTGGTTCCGACTGACGGCGAGACCGATGCTTTGCAAATAGCCATCAAGGAGCTTTCTCAGCGGAAAATACCACTCATCATCCGACGTTTTCTCCCCGATGGAAGTTTTGAAGATTGGAGCGTTTCGGAACTCATCAGCGAATAATTTAGCATGTCAGAATACTGTAGATTAGCCAGTGTTTAATTTCCCAATGTCCACAACTATTAATATGCTCCTAGAAGGCCAGGCAGGACTCCAGCCTCTATGACTGCGCGTCTATGATCTTGGTCGCGTGACTGCTTACTCATTTGCTCCCCGATATCACAGCAAGTTAACATGGGTGAGCTATCACCAGATTCTGCGTGTGATCACCGGCTGATGGCGCTGTCCAGATTACCAGGTCAATAGCTTGACTACTCTGCGAAGAAATCGCTTAATGACAGGATTCCTTAGAATCGAGTTGGGTCCAAATTTGGAGGTGGTGGTGTGGCTGGTGCCTCAGAGACCAATGTCGATCGGCGAGAGCGACTAAGAAAACTCGCAATGGAGACCATCGACATTGCGAAGGTTTGTCGGCTTCAGCATCATGCATTCAGACTGCCAAGATTCTTCACAGGATCCATATATCCTTCGAAATCACCTCGGATCCCTGGAATGCCGATTATGTCTTACACTTCACACTAATGAAGGATCATATCTTGCACACACTCAAGGAAAGAAGCACCAAACGAACCTGGCGCGTCGTGCTGCCAAGGATATGAAAGAGACGCAGCTCCTGGTTGCACCTGCGCCTTCAAACATTCAACGCAAGCACTTCGTGAAGATAGGCAAGCCAGGCTACCGTGTCACAAAAGTTAGGCATCGAACGGACTATGATGCTTATGGAAATGTCGTCCCAAGGGGTGATCCTGTCTCCGTAACCTCAGTCGCTAAAGAGGGCTTGCTGGTCCAAGTTCACTTGCCGCACATCAAGGAAGGCGTGAGGCCACGGAAACGAGTCATGAGCGCTTGGGAGCAGAAGAAGGAGCAGGCGAACCGAACTTATCAATACCTGATTGTAAGTGGTTGCCCAGGTCTTGAAGTGCTCAGAATGACCTTGGTCTTTTGTCAGGTTGCGGCGGAACCGTATGAAACCATTGCCTTCCGCATACCAGCCCGCGAAATCGAGAGTGAATTTGATGATGACAGCGAATGGAACTGGTCTCGATGGGATCCAGACACAAAAGAATACTCATTCCAGTTCATGTTCCGCCAGTAATACTGTGTTTCTGATCCTTAGCTTAATTGTATCACTTTGTTGCGCCCACCGCCGTGCAAGCGCGGCGACATCCCTTGCCCGCATCAGTGCAAAGTGGTTTTGGCATTACATACTCTAGCAGATTGAATCTACTTCGCCCTCGAAGCCAGAGCAGCATTCATACCCATCCAACTCTTCTCAACGAGAGTCATTAACTTTTGCACATCATTTGACCACTCATTCATGACATCCTCCGCGCTTTTTCGCCCCCGGAATGACACGATCCCTGCCGGCCGATCAATTTGGGCATAGACGGAACCAGAAACAACAAGTCGGCTGAGAGTCTCCTCCGTCTCACGAGGTGTTAAGTCTAGGAGGGCCGTTAAGCGAGGTAATCGTATCCGAGTGTAGTACTGTGCGATTACTCGAATATTCTAAGAAACATCATTCAGCGACCTTGCCACCTACATGGGGGAAAATGCTCAACGTGTTCGATAACCCGAGAATGCAAATCATTCCAACGCTTGTCCCCTTCTGATGAGGTTCCAAATATTGGCGTGACACGCAATGACGGTCCATATATCGTCTCTATCCCAGGCCATCGCATGAGTTCACGAGTGACGAAGCACTTTGCAAGATTGCTATGGCGAGTTAGAAGCTCAAGATTCCAGCGGATGCTTCGAAAACTCACTAATGTAGATCCAGCTTAGCAAGTGCCGGATTAATATATAGACGATGAAGCATGTCCGACTGCTCATTGCTATGTTCAGCCAACACAATGAAGCAAATGATGTTCTCAAGAGTTGCCTTGCCCTTTTCTTGTTCGTCGGCCTTGACGGATGGCGTCTCCCATAGTTTATAGTAATACTTGGCTGCATCTAGGTACGAGGAAGAATGCAGGGCATGCTGAATCATGAGGTCATAATACTTGAACTTGAGCTCCTGTTGTGACATGTTGAAAGGGTGATTTCGGGAGTGCATAATAGCGGCACATACTTCATTCCCTTCCTCTGTCAGGAAGATTTCCGGTACCTTTCTCCCTCCGACGCGAACCTTGAGCCACTCTGCATCCCCGTCGAGGCTGGCCACAGCCTTGGCATTTTCATTGTGGGGCCTTTTGTCTTCAGCTCTTCGCCCTCAGCGTCTTTCATTCGAGCCACTGTGACAAGAAGTCTCATTTGCTCGAGAATAAACTCCGTCTTCTCCCTCCGTTCCATTGATGAATATGTCTCTACTTGCAGCTCCGAAAGAAGATCTGACGCTGCAATGAGGGAATCGCGTGGGGAGATGGGAGAAGGGCTTGAAATCGCCGTGGTCGGCTTCGGGGTGTATGTCGTATCGGTGTGGAAGAGGTTCTCGTGCCATTTCGAAAGGATAAGCGTCAGTCGAGCTCTTGGAGTTTCGAGATGAACCTGGACAAGAGATTGAATATCGTTTGAATGAGGCATTGAGAATGGTGTAATCTGCACCTTCCCTTCTGTAACAGATTGGAGCGTCTGGAGTAGATCCAACCATCTGTCTTCACCAGCCTCTGTTTTCAGATGGTCCAACCAACCCGCAGCCTCCTCAACCATAGCCTTGATTGGCTCTTTTAATTGGCCATGCTTTTTGCTGAGCGTCGCTATTTGATTATTGAGCCCTTCATAATCTTTCGAAGCGTATAGTATGTTAATAATTGCAGAGAGAACGCGTGTTGTAGTTGCAGGGTCTGCAGCCTAGATCGTAGACCGTAAGCGGGGGCTCCCATCCTTCTTGGGTACATGCCAACATTTCTACTTTGTTTCTCTATAACTAGAAGCTTGTCGATAGCATCATTCTTCTTCCCGGCCTACAGGAATATCGCGTCAGGACGAATACATGCTTTGAGAGGTGGTACCGACTCCGGCGAGGCTCTTTGCCTGAGGAATTATCACATCTGCTTCCTTGCTATAGTCTGCATACAGGGATGTCAGAATACACGAGGGCTAAGATGGCAGGATGATAATACCCTTCTCCTGCTTCTTGGTTTCTGCCATTCTGGTGGGCGATTGGAGAATTGCGCGTCGCGTCCACTGAATTCAATCGGACGTTGCCTTGATTGGCCTGGGAAAGCTGCCCTGCATTCGAGCAAGATGCCTAGACAATTTGCATGTCAAGTTCATTTGGCCACCTCGCGGTTACTGAAGGCTGGGGTTCTCCAGCAGCCCCCTGTTTGGTATAATGCTGTTGTTTCATATCCCCCTATTCCTCTTCCGCCTCGCGACGCTCCTTGCAGACCGGTGTTTTGGCTACCAGAAGAAGACAACAAGACACAGGGTGAATTTGTCTCATAGAGTGAAATCTATGGTAGTTGGTCATGGCTAAGGCAAAATGTCAGGACATAAGATTCCTTTTGACCTTCCTGTGAAGGCTTTTACACCTAAAGCTCAAGAAAAAGCACGTCAAGCTATCAAAACCCCACCACCGCGCATACAATCCATAGAATACACCGAAGATCGGATACGGAGTCAATTTTTTCGTGATCATCCCTTTGAGGCTCTCCGGCCGCGTACATTGATCGAGCAAGGGTCCCTAAGGACAGAGCATCTTGTCCAAGGTTTGGAATGGACACGCCTCAGCCAACATGGTCGCGCTCCTCACCTGAGGAGTAAGTCCAGTCTCGGATTGTCCCCTTCACATTCTCATCACTCATCCGGTGATCCCTTAGAGCTATAAAATTCGCCACATGTTTACACGACTACCACAAGAAGTCCATCACAGAAGCATACCAAACGGCTGTCTCTCAATTCCGTGCCTTACGAGCAGAGCATCACATGGCAACCCTTTTTGCACGTAATGAAGCCGTTTTCTACGGCGCTAGGTTCCGCCCGGATCAATCGACCCGCGCATACATTCTCGAGAACAAAGCTCTTGGCACGTGGACTCGCACGTCTGACGCCAGCGCAAATGCAGGGCGCCAGAGACGGACGCTAAAGGGGAAGTACTTCCCTGTGTGGATGGGTCGAATGGGCGTGACGGATTATTGGTCTCGAGGCGTGGGTTACACGAGGCGTTGGATGAAGGGCATGCCACCCCCATATTGGCCCACGAAGGGAGAAAGGAGAGTGAAGGCACAGCAGAAAGCCGCAGACGCGGCTCAGACCCTCTTGCATGAGAAGGAGGAAGAGAAGGGAAGAAACCTTATCCATAATCCTTGGTGACAATGTTAATGAAGACATAACACAAGGCTTCGCAATTCGCAAGCACTTCAAGTCTCAGTTCATTCATTTATTACAAAAGGTTTGAGGGTTGGACTTCCGTGCTCAGAAACGATAGCCATTATGCAATTGAGGAATAACATTCTCTGGCTTGGAGTATACAGAGGCGTGGGGGACCCGTCCGCCAGGTAACCAGCTGGATGGATCAGTTAATATTCATGCACAGTAGTATGAGACAATGTTAGCTGGTTTCTTTATGCATTAGGAATGCACTGTTGTACATCGAAGCTGCGGCCCGACAAATGCTCCTAAAATACTGTGACATAGGCTACAATGGTGCTGTGATTCGCTGCAAGGATAAAAATGCGCTGGGCGCGTGGAAAGACATGGATAACATTATGGGTTGTCGGTACGGTGAAGGAATACGAGCCGGTGGATGTCCTGCGGCCTTCCTCAAATATTTGGAGACAGCCTGGTGGCAGAGTTATTCAGAGGTGGAACTTGGTGCCAATCCTTCAATACTCACCAATCATACTTGACCATCTCATCTATATTTACCAATGCGGACGAAACCAGCTCTCTCGCCTCAATCCATACCCAAAATTTGAGCATGGCACCAAAATTGCCTTTTGGGATCTCGTTCATCGCATCCCTGGTCGTCATCTGACTGCCCAGCTGCCTCAATATCGGCAACGCACTCTTGAACAGGTCCATATTGGGATCAAGCTGCCGTCCGATCCCCTCTAACAATAGAACCGCTAACACTGTGTTGATAAAGTCGCCTTCCATCCGCACATGATGATCCCGCACGTTGATCAACACCTGAGTGAGGACGTCACTGATCTTGATCTTCCCGAGACTGAATGTCTTGGATTTGACGCCTAGGACAAGATGCTGCATCTTGAGTGCAAATGTCTCTGTATCGATCGCAAGTTCGGGGGTACGGCATCGCTCAATCATAAGCACGCCTGCGTGATACCCGTTAAACTCCGCAATGGCCCGAAACAGATCGAGAAAGTTCCTTCGGTTAGTCTGGTTTAGAGTTGTGACAAGACCCGCGTCAATGAGGACTAGAGCAGGGAGATAACCTTCTTTGGAAATCTTTTCAAGTTCAGCTTTCCACGCTTCCCGATTGCACTCCAGTGGACGGAGACGCTCGATGACTTGGTCGGATTCTTCTGAGGGCGTAAGACCTTCGTCATTGCGACTCTGATGAATGGACGTGGGATGAAGGTCGTCATTTTGCGGGCGTCTCGCATAGAGAATAGAATGAAGGATATTTTTATAGATGTACGTAGTTGTTGGTTTGTAAAATTTGATCATGATATTACCCGGGTGGAGATCTGAGTGCACAAAATTGTCAATGAGAAGCATGTTCTTGCATGCATCATCCATAAGACATCCATTTTCATATCAAGGGCATATAGGTCTTACCAAGAAGACATCTAGGCCAAGGTCGGCCAATCTATGGTCATACGGCCCGCCACCATTTTCAAGGAACGCTTTGAGCGGTAATGCATTCTGATGCTCCTCCACAAGTACATCGGCACTCGTGAACTCCTCCAGAGGTCTCGGGAATGTCACAGCTGCTCGTTTATCTGCGAAATTCTTCTCGAATTGCCTCAGATTGGAAGCTTCATGAGTTAAATCCAGTTGTTCATTCATCATCGTTCCAAACACTTGCACTTCGTCAGAGAGCGAGAGCCATTCAATTCCTGGAATGATGCTGAGACACTTAGCAAAGAAGGACATGATAGCCAGATCACGACGGATCATGTCCGCCACACCAGGGTGCAAGACTTTGATTGCGATAGAAGTAGATGGGATGACAGGCGGCGGCACATCCGGAGAGACCAGAACGCGCGACGCATTGGCCAAAGCCCTGGGCCATTCCTGACGTTCCTTCGAATGTTTTGGACTCAGGTAATGGGCAGGGATAAGATCTGGATTAAGTGTCGCGCAGTATACCTGCCCAATAGCTCCCACGCCAATGGGTTTTTCGTCGAAGGAAACGAAAACCTCATCAAACGGTCGCTTGAACACTCTTTCGATGACACGCTTAGTGTGTCGCAATGAATGAGGCTCGCCAGCCGAATGGAGCTGCCCGAGTCGCTCGCACATCTCTGCAGGAAAGAGATCCTGCCGCGTAGCAGCCCATTGAGCGAACTAAATTTAAATCCTCTAAGTTTGGAACACTGAACAGAAGGTATACAGGGCTTGTCTCACCTTAATGAAAGTGGGTCCCGCCCTCTGCATCTGATGTGTAAGAAAGGCATACCAAACGAGAGCCCCTCGCCTTCCATTATGCTTCCCTTGCCGTGGACCGAAGAGGATGATGGGAATAGTAAGAAAAACGGGTACAAACAGAAACGTTAAATGAATGAAGCGCCGAGCAATTAGTATTGGTTCCCATATTTTAAACTTGATAAATAACAATATTTTCCGCATAACGGACTGGCGCTGCTCCTGAGGAGAGGACATCTGGTGGGTGGCGTATGAAGCGTCTTTCGTGGCAAAGGACGTGCAAGGAATGGCTTTGGGAGAAGATAGGATCAGGGGAACAGGAGAAGTTTCCCTCGGAAAGAGGAGGACAGCTGCACCAGCTACTGGAGTAGCCAAAAATAAGGAGCACCGAAACCATCTAGGAGACTCTTTAGTGAACCTTGATGAGGAGTGTGCGAAACGTGCCCTGGCACTTGTGCCACAGGCCAGAGTTGGCCGCCGAGAAATACCGAGTGATGCTAGCCAGATGCCCCGCCCTATCCGAGGCTGCATCTATACGGTCGATCGTCGCCGACAGATGAACGCTGTCGCGGACGTCTATCGTTTAGTGGAGCCAAGCGTGGGAGATAATTTTCACAAGAAAACGGCACCGGAAGCAAAATACACGTGCTGAAGGCAGCCAAAAGTTGTTCCTCAGCTCAGTGTCATGCTTCGCGCTCCTGATTGTTTCTTTTCGGGCTCGTAGAGCGCCTTGAACTGTATCCTGCTGCAGATTTGGCTTGCTCGAGGCAAGAAGTGACACGTTGTCCGGCTGCAGTTATGCCTTGTTGACCTTCAGCGACAGCCTTGTCCCTCGCAGCGGAGGCTTCCCATTTGATTAGCTTGTAGCATCCTTCGCCTGGTTCGCGGCTTGTGTGACCTTGTCCTACATAGAAACATGCTCAACAACTCTATCAGAATGCTCAATGTATCTGAACAATTAGTTCTCATGATTAGGTTTGAGCGGTGCCCGAATCGACGTAAGATTGACAGCACCAGAAGAATCAGAGACAGCTACATGAGCTCGGTCGGTGAAGGTTGGCTCAGGATCGAGTGAGTGAGTATACATACATTATACGACTGGTCATTATACACCCGCATGCACGTAATCCCTTGCTCGATCTGCTGCGCCTTCAACAACACTCTTTGCTAACTCTTTGCCTGCCCGGGAATGAGGTCCACTGAGTTGCTCAGCCTGGGTGGTGGCTGCGCCAGTTTCAGGAGATGTACAATTAAATGGAGGCCTCATATCCAACAGCCCACTCACTCCTTGGCGTAAGTCGCCGTTTACGATCTGCGGCAGCCAGAGTGCTTGGAACCTCTTCACCACTATCTCGGTGTGGCACAGGAGAAAGTCCCACTGAAATTTGCAAAGTATCCACCCAACAGGTGACGAAGGATGTTGTTAGTCAGCAGGTCCGAGTCGAAGCGACACTTGACGCGACCGGGGAGACAGAAACTTCAAATCGAGCCTTCAGAGCAGGATTGGCTAAAGGGGCATCGGTCAGATATCCAATCGCGTGCCGAGCCTCATACCGAGGCAGTACGCGAGAAGTTAGGCCTCGAAGTTGGGGAAATCGCCCGACCTGGTGTTCCCACTAATCAAGCCTCCAACATGACCCACCAACCATGGATCTCGATCTACGGGTACACCGGCATCGATCCGACATTCATGATCCTTTGTTATGTTGCAGGATCGATAGGGACAGGATCCGACGAAAATAGTTGTGTTGCACAATACCATTTGAATTTTTATTTCCAACTTGAATGTATTGGCGAGGAACGCGACGAGCGTCTCGCGGGTTTAATCCGCCCGAAAACCAGATGAATAAATATTACTGGTGCGTTTAAATGGCTGTAGATGGGAATCACACGTGCAAACGTGGTTCCGGGGACTATCACTGCGTCGCAAAAAAGTTGTTCATTCCTCGAAGCCTTGAAAGACACACGGAACCGCCACATACATAGCACTAACCCATTCTTAGCAGTAAAGCGCCCGCCAGCTGATGCGTGCTGACCACAATACCCTTCCCGCCACAGAGCCGGTCGTTCGTCCTTTGATGTTCTCATCGGTTGGGTGTGAACTTCTCCTAGTAGCTGAGACAAACGGCAGTCTGGTGCAGACATTCTGTTAAGGAAGGAGGCCGGATGGACAAGTGTTCCGCCAAAGATCACTACGACGGGTTTAATCTATTGGACATGTAATCGAAAACCCACTAGCGGCTTATGACTGGGAATCCCAGGGACTGGTTAACACGGGTGTTAGAACCAGCAGGAAAGGACGGAATGCACCACGGTCACCTGCGATTCGGCGAGAGCGGCTCCCCGTCCTCAAGCAGAATCTCACGTCGATGACCCTGAGGCGACAAATATTCGCACAAAAAAGTTACGTCCGATTCGGTTCCACACCGGTTGTTCGTGCCGACATCCAAGTGGGAATTGTAAACCCTGCATTTTCACACTATAACGAGCAGAAGGGGCGTAGGCACTTAACTAGGATCAATGCAATCTGATGGTTATCAAGCAGAGTAATCCCATATGATTTTGCATTCCGTGGATGACCCACAGAAATTGAAAAGGGGAAAAAGTCTTATGCTGCATGAAATGGGTTCAAGTGAAGACATTACAAAACCCGAGGACCACTAACTCCCGACGATAACAACCAGATCCCCCTCCATGTAGAGACGATCCCCTCATGTGCGCCAGACACGATGTTACGCACTGCCACGTCATCACGAGGCCGCGGGGTATTAAGATAGATTTATCATCATCATGGGTTCAAGTGAGGTGACCACAACTGGAAGTAGCCAAGTGCACGGCACGGTGTGCCCCCATAGCAGCTCGTAAATCCGTTTCTCGGGATTCATAAGCTGAAATGGGCACCTCACAATATCGCTAAGCTAAGTAGTTCGCCGCGAGGCCGTACATTCAAGAGCTGCAAATCCATAGTTCAGTCGGGAGTGAAGTATATAACCAGGATGCCAAACAAATTGGTTCTTGTAATACCAAGTTTCCTTAGGAATGGGCGGAGTCTCACGTTCGTTGACAGGCTGAGAAGATGTCAGAATATTGAGTCATAAATGTGTTAGAAACGTGACTTCATCAGCCACTCTCGGTACCGAAACAACTGTTCCACCAACTTGACATCCAACCTCCGCAAGCGTCATGGCCGGAAAAGAGAGAGCAGGCGTGAGTGCACCGAAGATCCCCACTTATTCTCAAGCCGATAGCTTCTTGTGTCTAATATGCTTAGTATACTGTGACGATGTTCGTCATCGATGTTTCTCCGTCGATGGGAGAGGAGCGCAAAGTTGAGGTCGCACCTGGGCCTAATGGAGAGCCAATATTTAAAAAGACGACAAAACTGGAGTGGTCGTTGAAATATGTGAAGCATAAAATTCAGCAAATGGTGAGAGTCTTTAAGAGCAGTCGCCGTTACCTCTGTTCATCTATCCTAAGATATTCGCTGGGCGAAAATCGGATAAGTGCGGAGTTATTCTTTTTGGGACAGAGGGTATAATTTTGTTTTCTCTGGATTTTTGGATCTTCTTACGGTACTTCAGGGACAAATAACGTTGTCAGCGACGTGCATGGGGGCTACGATCACGTCACAGAATTCCTCCCTATACATCAGCCTAATGCCCGCACACTATACAAGCTTGATACGATTAAACCCTCAAGCACTGTCGGTGACCGTAAGATTCAGGTTCTAGCTCGACTTTGGGTCTTGATTCAAAACTCGCATCTCCAGCGCTCGATGGAATTATCGTAGCACTTTCAACCCAACAAGATGAACTGGCGAAGAAGCCGAGTTGGAACAGAAGAGCTATTGTTATAACCGATGGAGAGTGTCCCATGGAGGTTGACAATGATGATATGAGTGGAGTGACTGACAAGGTCAATCAATGGAACGTGGATCTGACGGTAGTGTAAGTGTCGAGATTGGAAGTCCTTGGAGATTCCTCTAATTGACCTGGCATGCACAAGAGGTGTGGATTTCGATGACGAGAATTATCCATACGATGGCCCAGAAAAATCAAACATCAAGGTATGCCTGGTTTGGTATGATGCTAGCATGCCTCATTCGAGTATTCTTAATAGATGGCCAACGAAAAGTTTTGGCAGAAGTTCATCTCACTCACACAATCCGGTTCGATGGGGACTCTTGCATACGCATTACAAGTGACGCAATCGCCAGAGATCAAAATTACTCGCTCCACTCTCAGCAAGACCACTTTATCTATAGGCGACATTCACATCAGGCCTGATGAATCTATTGAAATCCTTGTCAAGACAGGGAAGGCGACATCTGGAGTCACTCCGCCTAGTCTGAAGAAGTTTACCATGCGGACGGATAGCGAAAGCTTGAAGGAGAGCCAAAATCAGCAACAGCAGCTCAACCCTGTCATGCCTTCACTCGAGGATGTCGCTCCCCTGGAGATGAGCACTCAATATGTCGTGAAAGAGGATAATGACGTCGATGACGTCAAGGCTGGGAGACCTGCACGAAGTTTCGAGGACGATGAGGAGGGAGGTGACGATGAGATTCAAGATCCTTTCGAAAATGCACAGAGACTGGAGAAAGAGGACCTTATCCGTGCCTACAAGTATGGTTCCACTTGGGTTCCAATCGAGGATGAATCCGCAGATAAGGTAGCGACAGTCAAAGGTCTCCAGGTTGTCGGGTTCAGCTACGAAGATTTAGTAAGTTCTTACGCACTTCCTCTTGCCTTATCTCATTTCGTTCTAGTGGATAAGAGAATGGTCCATGGGTGAAGTTTACTACATCTTCGCCGATGACAAGGTCCCTCGTTCTCAAGTAGCCTTCGCCTCATTCGTTCGTGCTATGAAGGATTATGGAGTGCCGGATAAAAAGACTGGAGAAAACATACTTCGTCCTGTTCTTGCGATCATCAGAAAGGTGACTAGTGACGGGAGTCCCCCCAAAGTTGGTGTCGCTTGCGCGAGATCCCTGGAAGATGTCGATTACCTCGTATGGGTCAGAGTAAGTGCCCTCTCTCTTAAAAAGGAATATCTGCACAGGATTTTACCCTAGATGCCGTTTGCGGATGATATTCGGAGATATAGCTTTCCATCTCTTGAAATCCTAAAGGACAAGAATGGAAATAAAAAGACAAGCCATCCAAATTTACCTACAGACGAAATGATGGACGCCATGAGTGAGCTAGTCGATTCTGGTGATCTCAGTGCTGCAGGTGAGAAGGATGAATCTGGGTGAGGACCAAACCTTGTGATGGTCAGGTGCACGTCATCATGTTTTCTTCCATTAGGAATCGCCTTCCTTGGTTTGACCCGTCGGAAGCTGTCCACCCGGCTGTACATCGTATCAAGGAAGCTATCTTTCATGCGGCTATCACAAGTAATATTGAAGAAGATCCTATACCGCCACCGCATCCTGAGATTATCAAGTTCTTGGACCCGCCCAGTCCTATACTAGTCAAGTCCAGAGGACCTGTGCAGCGGTGCAAATCTTTATTCAATATCCAAGAAGGTAAGATGCTTCTACGTGGTTTGAAGAGGGTAATCCACATTAGGGATTTGTTCCCAGCTCCGCCGCGGCCGAAAATGCGGAGGAAGACCAAAGGAGCGGAAGATGGCCTCTCGGCCGACGCGGATGTTCCGCTTACGCTGGCAGACCTCATGAATGGCGACGCTTATATTCCAGAGTTCTCACCCTCACCCACCTTGGTCGATGCCTCCGAAGACTCCGGAGGCACCACGGTGGCCGCGTCGCCACTACAATCGTTGAAAGCCAAAGCAACGGAGAAACATGGCGAAGACGCGATGGACGTGGATTTACCTTCCAATAAAGAAGCGTTCATAACTGGGAAAGCGGCAAAGCTGGACCGAATAATAGGCAATGCCTACCCACTTCGTGATTTCAGGGAAAATACTGCAAGAGGAGATCTGGTCACAAAAGCTGTTAGTGACATGGGGGAAGTTATACCCGAGATCGTTGAGAGTTCGTTCAGCTCCCAGCGCTTCGAAGAGGCATTGGAGTGTATGAGAGCCATGAGGGACATGGCATTGAAAGAAGATGAGGTTGATACATGGAATGGGTATGTGTGTCACCTACCCCGTCCTTGATTGCACGTTCAACCGCTATCACTACAGTTTTATTAGAACATTTAAGAAGCAATGTCGAAGTTCTAATTTCAAGCATCCAAATTTCTGGGACTCCGTGAAGAAGGAAGGCGTCGCACTCTCACTTATCCACGAAAAGGAAGCCCAGCAGAATGGAAATGTCTCAGAGGTATCCTTAAATGCATCAAAAAAGGTCAGGAATAGGCTTTTTTATACCGACTCCGACTCTCTGATTCTAGTGATACAGTTCATCGAAGAATAGAATGATATCGTAAGGAAAAGTATGGCTGGGTTAGATGGCTGTTTCTTTGGCCTCTTAATCGGGAGTTTGGGAAACTTGGTTTGGACGGTTCTCTACGATTTTATCAATGATTCCAAAATCGAGAGCTTCTTCCGCTGATGAAGTTACAGTCATTATATTGCGCATCGAAGGAAAGAGGCTGATAGGAAAGTTCACCAGTCATAAAGTAGTCTCTCTCCAGTGCTATTTCAAAGCGCTTTGATGCCGCTTCTGCCGTCTCATCGCTTACTGCATCTGTTGCCACGCCTCTGCGACAATGACGAACGTAGATGTCGGTAAGACGACTTCTCCAGCGGAGGATTTCTTTAGCATGAATTGCTATATCCGAAGCCTGCCCAGTCGCTCCGCCGGATGGTTCTGTTATCGATAAAGTCTGTATAAAACATCTTAGGGAAGACGACTGCTTACGATGTATCATTACGTTGGAATTTGGGAGTGATTGGCGATGGCCCCTCGCACCTAGAAAGTACATGAGAAGTTTTAGACACATATAGGAAGTAAACACTCTACCAGCGGCAAGGATTAGGCTGCCCATCGAGCACGCCTGCCCAACACAATATGTATGAATTGGAGATGATACGTACTGCATTCATGGCTAAATAACTATTTTCGATCTGTCATTCAATGATTGCCATTCACCTGCATCTACAGGGAGTATAAGTCCATATACAAAGCGGCAAATGGGCAGCGGTTTTACAGTGTCATAAATCGCCATTCCCGCCGTGACGCTCCCGCCAGGGCTGTTTACATATAAATGTATAGGCTTGTGAGTCTCTTCAGCCTCCAGGAAGAGCAATTGTGCGACTATTAATGCTGAGACAGCATCGTGAATCTTTCAGGATGGCGTAAACTGCAATACCCAATTGCCAAGCTTGACATGACGAACAGGGCCATAGAGCATGATCACTCTTTCACGCAACAGGCGAGAGTATATATCATATGAGCGTTCCCCGCGTCCCTATCACGAAAATCACGAAGAGATGCTGACTTGAAGCAGCAATACGGCAATCCTGACATACGGTCTGCTCAATGACAATGGGCACCAATCCTTGCGCCATTGGGTTCAAATATGAGCTTGAACCATGTGGTAGGTAGGGCGACGCATAGGGATAAAAACTCCTTTTCCCGATGTATTTAGACGCAGAAGAAATCGTTGCTCTGGCAGCCGCCAAAGTCAAAGCGTGGGGTACCATTTGGGTGGGGTTAAGCTGAAAGTGTGTTTGTGTGACGCGTCCCCGACGCAAACAAACTGTGCTGTTGTTGTTTGCTTTGTCACTTTTCTTGGTTGCATATTCGAGACACTGGGCGCGCAGCAATGGCCCGTCGGTTTGAGCCGCGCTCAAAACATGCGCCCATGGAATACACGTATGAAAAACCAGAAATGGAGCGTATAGCTCCTTGGAGCCCTTTCAAGGAAGCGTTGGAACGATCAAGTGCGTTGAATGCCATTGTTTCGAGGTTCAAATGGTCCTAATGAATATCCTCAGGAGGGCAATCGCAGCAACCTAATGCCACACCTTCCACTTCCCCCGAGGCACTCCATGCACCCACATCACCTCACAGTCCTTTTCAGTCTGGTACTGGGGGAGACTCGATGTCTTTATTTACCTTTGTTTCGACACGTAAAGAGGATCCCTTTTCATGGACGCCTCCAGCGAACTTCTCCCCTCAGAAAGCGTTCCCTGCGAGCCCATTGCTTCAATCCAGTACCGCTGATGTCAGCATGAGTACCGCTGGGTCAGAAACTCCAGACGCATCGCCAACCTTGGCACGTCGAGTTAGGAAGGACAATTTCCTGAATGGTGCCCATTCGAGCCCTTTTGCATCAAGGAGCCAAACCAGTCCTCTACGCCGCTCAGCCATACGAGCACGAGAACGTGACCGAAGCAGGGAACGTGAACGGCAGCACGACCGCCGCCGGGGGTTAACGAAAGCCAAGAAAATAGGGAACGAGACAAGTAGCGACGATGTGGGTCTTGGTCTCGTTGAGGATTTCCCAGTTTTTACGATTTCCGTTGTAGGAGCAACAGGATGCGTGGAAAGGCAAACAATATCATTTGCATTTCCCTGGACCGAGCCTCTTACATGGAGATGTGCCCTATGTTCTCTCAAGGAAAGTACTGGATGTTGTGCGTATCAACGTAGGATCGCTAGTAATTCATTCGAGAGCAGTTATCTCCAATTTTTCTTCAATCTCGCTCTGCTTTTAGCGTTCCTTTATGGTGTGGTCGTGGCTATCCTTACAATTCATCGTGATGTCGAAGAACGAATCGCGGAGTATTCAGCCAGCAAGTCACTTCTGATCCTCAACTGTGTTTTCTGACATTGTTGACGTTCTGTTCAGATATTCTCCGCGAAATGGCGCACTGTTCAAAACAGTATTTGGATAACCGATGTGAGCCATCACAGCGAGTACCTCACATGGAGGAGACTTGCAGGGCATGGGAGGAATGTATGCATCGTGACCCGAGCGCTGTTGGTCGTGCTAGAATTTTTGCGGAGACTGCTGCACAAGTCGTGAATGGTTTCGTGGAAGAAATCAGTTGGAAGACACTTGTAAGTGCTAAGGACAATGCAACCTTGGCTCTTTTCAATGCAATCTCCCCCTTGAAGGCATTTACACTCGTATCGCTGGGCTTCCTGATCTTGTTCGCGAACAGTCTCCTCAGCCTGTATCGTTCCCACCATCCTCTTGGAACATCTACAGCAAGTTCGCGACAAAGTCATCCATACATTGCCCCTTCATATCAGCCAGGAATACTTCCCCCTGTTCAGACACAAGACTCATGGCCACGGGCAGCGTCCCCTGTATGCCATGCCATCCCTGCCCTTTCCGCTGCCCCTCCATCACCCTCGAAATCTCGAAGTCGAGGCGGGAGAGTGAATAATCGTGTTAATGTTAATCTCCATCCTCTCCCATTGTATACATTCCCGGGTGCGAAATTGTTCGGTTAATGCGTGTCCACCCACTCGAGGATTGTACTCACCAGTGACAGTAGGATAAGGCGAATCGCTGATAAGATTGCCCGGTCCATTGGTGCAATCCGGGAGACCCGGGGGGCGGCCTCTGTCCATTTGATACCAAAAATGGCTGAAGTCAAATGCATAGTTCTATCCATCTCCGATTTTACCGAGTGACGGAGATGCAATATCGCAGCAGTGAACCGATTAGAGTCAGCATCAGCCACGCTCCGTTGTATCGTTCCACTTTTTCAATGTCTATTGTCACTCCAAAGGAGATGAGAGCTTGATACTCGGTGCTGAGATGTTAAGAATGATAAACATGGTCCTTCTAAACTGATCAAGGTTTCGCACCACGTTGGAGCCCTGCGAAAACAAGGATGAAGTGCTTACGGATGATCGCTTTGTGACCACATCCTTGGATGGCTCCCAGAGTCGACCAGAGGGTTTGACTTGAGAAAATCGTGCCTTAAAGTTATAGGACTCTGCATAGGGGAACGCTTCGACCAGGCAGAATATGCATGTTGCTGGTACCGACGGTCTCCTTTGAAACAGAGTTGTTGACCCTCATTCGAGCAAACCTAAATCACCGCCCAGACTCGGGTACCCCACAGACATGCATGAGGGAGTCTCTTTCAAACTAATATTACAGCTCCGTGACATCACTGGCAACGCTTCGCTTGCTTGTCCCTCACAATTGGACCTGGATTTGCCAGGAAATCCCCAGTTCAGTGACAACAGGCATCCATGTCCAGGAAATTGCATTAAAATGGGAGGGTATCATGATGGAACATAAAAAGTGGATCGTGGAGTACTGAAAATATCCAAGAGCAAGGAGAGAAATGGGGTGATATGATGCAAGTAAATGAATGCACACGATAAACGACAGATGATGCGTCGTAACGCGGAAATGAAGCGATGCAAAATAACCAAATTATGAGTACCAGCCGTCGTCTCCTAACGTTGGAGCTAATGACGCAGTGGAGCCGGTCGGTGATCCGGGGGGGACATAGAATTGACGTTTAATTGTCTGATGCTTGGGGCGAGGAGTAGGTGGAGGTTCAACAGGGGCATGCATCGATTGCCAAACTGATTCGATCGGTGTTTGTCCGCCATTAGATTGTTCAGGCGTAACCGTACCAGGGCGGCTAGGATAATCCACCAAAGAAGTTGTATCAAGGGGATTTATGAATGAGGGATTATGTGAATAAGTTGATGATGCAGGCGAGTGGAGGTAACTAGTGGGCATAGGATATGTAGTCGGAATAGCGTGGGCCGACGCGAGTTGAGCCTTCAGCTCCATTGTCTCTTGCTCGAGAGTCGCATTTTGATTCTGGAGTCGGGTTTCACGTTCCTAGGGGGGCTCGTTAGTGATGTTCACATTGCTGTTAACACGTCCCACCACTCACTTGACCAGCTTGGAGGTTAGTTTCGTACTCCTGAAGCTGCACCTTAAGAGCCTCAAGCTCGTCTGTTGTCTCCTTGCGAGACGCCTCACTTTGATCCAGCTTGAAGGCGCAGTTCTGCAATTCTTGTTCGCACCCTTTAAGTTTCTTCTCGAACTCAGAGGCGCGCTGTTGGGCATTGGCAACGGACTGCTTATGGCCCATCGCCGCGCGCTGCATGTTACCCAACTTGATCTCTTGTTCAGAATGAAGTTTCTGCAAGGCCGAAAGCTCTCCTTCAAGCGAGTTTGTGCGATCACGGAACCTTTGAGCTTCCTGAGCGTCCAGTCTGGCACGATTCTCCAGAAGATTTTTAAGGCTTTCGACATGCTCAACTGTACGCTTGAGATCATTCCAATGGCTTTGCTGTGCAACTAGAGTGGTGCTTTCTTTCAGAAGCGCATCTGCAGAGGCTTTCGAGTGCTTCACATCGTTCAAAGCGACTTGAAGTTTTGCTTCTGTATCGGCCAGCTAGGTCCAATTATCAATAAAGAGCAACATCGATCCAACAAGTGGCCCACCTTGCCCCGAAGCTTCTCGTTGGCACCTCGTGCGTCGTTTTCCTTGCGCTCCAATGATTTTACTTCCTTCTCCTTCTCGCGCAATGCAGCTTTGGTCTGCTCGAGGTCCTTGCCTAAGAATTTAAGCGAATCTTCGTGCTTGGATGCTGTAGCCTTGGTTTGCCGAATAGCCTCTTCGTGGGACTCCTGCATCTTTCTCAACTCCGAGACTTCCACCAAACTTGTTGTTAATTCCGCTTGGGCTTTCGCTAAAGAATCTCTCAAACCGATTTTGTCTCTCTCCACATCCAATAAAGAATTACGGGAAACTGCTAACTCTTGTTGGAGGGCTACGTTCTGTTCCATCGCTATCTGTAATTCCTTAGTTTCGGTCAGAAGTTGAGCCTTCGAATAAATCTCCTGTTGGGCTTGAGCAATCGCAGCGGATGCAGATGCGAGCTGACTCGGCAGCAATGAGAGCTTTGTCGCGAGATCAGCATGGTCCGACTGCAGAGAAGTGTGTTTGGAAAGTAGGTCGTCGTTCTGAGATGCAAGGTCTTTGAGGAGAGTAATAATATTGGTAGAGTTGCTCTGGAATGCCGTGGCTGCCGACTGGAGGCGCTCAGGGGCATTGTCAGAGGCTCGAGACTTCTCAGATTCAGAAAGTCGAAGGTCAATTCTATCCAGCACTGAACCCGCGATGGCTCCCATCAGCGATTGAACATCAAGGTGCGGCACAATTTTGGACAACTCCGACGGCATCTGCTGAAGCCCATGCTCGAGGTTATGCATTGAGGGCACCAGGGACTCGAATAGCGGTCTGAGCTCCTTCGCGATCAAGGAAGCAGTTTCCTTCTTATCCGAAGCGAGATCAATGAGTTGGGAAATATGCGGTTGGACAGCTTGTGAAAGATGTGACGTTGTAAGCTCAAGATTGAATGGCTCTTGACGCAACGATTCGAGCCTGGGTTCTAAATGACGCAGAAGTCCTTGGATAATCGATTCCTGGTTATCTTCAATGGATTCGGCATGCGATGCCTGTTCTTTCATGTGGAGATGAGCCATGATCCTGGTGGCATTGTCGTTGACGGCATCTATTGTACGAGAAGCCAACTCTTCAACAAGCTGGGACGTTTGATGACTCAACTGCGGCTGGGGCTCAAGAGATTGTGTAACTTCAGTGATATCACGCTGAAGGGATGCGCGGAGATCGTGGTGACCTTGCTTGATGAGGGAACTGATCATGTCGTAATCAATTTCCCCACGAGCATCTGCCGTGTCGTCGGCAGCATTCGCGCGGTGCTCTGACAGCAAAGATCGAACCTGCGACTCGAGCACAGGTATAAACTCAAGGAGGACCTTTCTGACTTCCTCGGAAGGTGCTATCGGGCTTTGCCGGGAGGTGAGCTCGCGACGGAAAGCAAGGAATTTGTCGTCGATTACTTGGCCTAGCCTATCTGTAAGCGCCTCGACATCAAATGAAGGAACATCAAGTTCGTCATGATTGCTGGAGTGGAATGACAACAAACGGCCCGAGCGTGGGTTGGAGTCGGCCGAACTTTCAAGACCCACATGAGGTGACCGTCCCTTAGGCGATTCTGTGAAGACATCAAAGAGAGGCGAACCAAGCCGAGTAGCTTCGTTGCGGCGTGAAGCAGCAACAGCCTGCACGCGACGAGCAATTGAAGGGAGGTTGATATCATCCAGCGACGCTTGTGGGCGATGGCCATCGAATAATCGCTCTCTTGAGCTAATGCGAGAGCGAACCATGGACCTCGTTGGTTGATCCCCATCAGTGACAGCTAGAGCCTTAAAGACAGAAGCAGGGACAGTATTTGTCGACACCGGATGCCCGAAATCGGGTAGGGGAGCACGTCGACTACGATCGGGGGATCCAATAGGAGTCGTCGGTGCGTCCGTGAGCGGTCTCGGAGTTACTTCCTTCAGGTCATCGGTTGACCTCTTGAAAGAAGCGGGTATGGTGGCTGGCGCAGAAGATGGGGTTGTATGGCCATGCGCTGCATACGCACCATGTGCAACAGTGTCATCACCCCGGCGGGCAGTGGGGAGTGTTGCAGACATCCTGCCGAAGATGAATGGCTTAGCAGCGGGATTGAGTATGGATCCTCTGCGAGACATTGACTGTGTCGGCTCGCTGAGAGTGACAGTTGTAGTGTCAAATTTGGCACCAAGAGCATCTTCTTCCCAATGCGGAAGGAACTGGGTCCTGGGCTCTCCTTGAGCGGCGTCACCCGACCCAAAGCCCGAACCAGATCCACGTCTTCGGCGTTTTTCCCGACCTTGAACTGCTCTCGGGCTTGAAGGTGGCATAGGAAGAGGTCGCTGAAGTTCAATTGATGCCGCAAAGGAAAGTGATGGGACACCCGGAGGAGGATTGAAGTTGAAGGTTGCAAGGGAAGGTTTGAACTCGATTGCAGCGGCGTTAAGTCTGGAAGTTGACCCTTGTCTGACATGCGACACATGTTGCGGTTGTGCGGAAAAATCGGCTTGGGGCTCGTCACTCCCACTACTTGGTTGAACACCGAAGATGAATGGTTTCGCTAACGGATTCAATCGTTCAGGACCAGCGGTTGCAGCGCTGCCTGCGCGACTGTGGCCATCTAAGACAGCGGGAGTTGGGGCAAAACTATGACCTTCCGATTTAGGAGGTAGAGGGAGAGGTCTAGAAGGTCTAATGTTGCCATCATCTGACTTACTAGCTGAGATGAATGACACAGGCTCCATGGCTGAAAAGTAAGCACTTTGATCGTGTACACCTTCATCGCTTGGATTCGATATGATATCAACTGAAATATCTCTAGGACGTTGGTGAGATACACCGAAAGCGTCCTCGATTGAAGCTGAAGGAGGTTGCCCATATTGATTGGCATGGTGGGCTCGCAGAGCTTCTTTTCGTAGATGACGCTCTGCGCGTTCGTTTCGATGGCGTTCTTCATCAGAAGGGTTGGACCATTCTCCGGTGCTCTGTGTGTGAAGTTAGTATGAGGATTCAATACTCGTTGGAGGACCAACCTCGGTGTCGGTCACCAATTGATTTTCGTGATTGTCGGGATTCCTCCATTCCTCCACACTCCTTTGCAGTCTTAACGATGGGTTCGTCCAGTCTTCTGTGCTAACTCCCTGATCTCTGTCATCACCCCACACCGAACCTTCCTGAGATGGAGGAATATTCTCCTTCTCGTCACTTCCTTCTTCATCAAGCCGAGGTACCAAATGAGAGTCACTTTGCGACGTGATGAAATGAGGCAACGACGAGCCCGATCTTGTCTCACGATGCAGATGATTCACAGCGACCCGAGAAGCATGCCGGCTGTGTGACGGAGTGATAAATGCACCTTCGGTCAAACTCTCATCATAATTCGAATCGTTGTCATTCCCGTCAGTGGCGGCAGGGGATGCTTCACCAGATAGAGTGCGTCCGAACTCGGTGAGATCTAGCGCGTCCATAGGTGGAAGAGCGTATTGAGTTTGAGACTGAGAGGGAACGCCGAAGGCAGCTGGGATGCTTTCGTCCTCGCTTAGGCTGTCTAAACCAAAACCTATGGTAAAATCCGGCTTTAAATCTGGACGGGGAGGAGGTTCGGGTTGGAACATGGAGGCTTGCATAGGTGTCTTGGGTTGAGGCGCCAAGATTGGAATATCCCGACGATCTTCGTCATCCTCGGATACCTCATCCTCTCCTTCATCATCTCCATCGTCGTCTTCCGCCTCATCCTCCGTTTCGGAAACAGAGTGCAAAGAAGACGATGGTAACGGCGAGCGTTTGAGGTGTGCAGGCACGCCCAGATCCCTGTCAAGTGAAGGCTAGTTCCGAAAGGGCTCATGTCTGAGTTGTTGGCTCCTCGAGAGGGGATGGGCTGACTTGCAGATGCACCAGGAGTCCCCGGACTGAATATAGCCCCAGAAGCACCCACTGGGGCGGGGACCATGGACTTGCTATACGCGTGACGTGAAGCACCTCCAGGTGCACTTGCGAGGGAAATGTCACTCGACTGAGGCGAAGCTAGGATTGATTGAGTTTGACTTTGTTGAAGCTTATTGAGTTTAAAAAGCAGGAGAGCAGGGTCTGCTGGGGAGGATATCTGGTCCGCCAGCAAACGAGCCACAGCAAAGATGAGAGACATGAACGAAGATCAGATACATGAGGGAAACACGTGGAGTTGTATGTAAGCGCGGGAAGGCGGTAGTGAAGACTAGAGAGACATACCGAAGTGGCCCGCGCATGGGTATGGCCGGGGATGAAGGGATTCACTCCTTGGCTACCTCTTTCGACTCCTAGCTTCGCAAGCTTCTCTTCAATGATGCGATTTCGAAATGCTTCCCATGCACCCTGAAAACGCAAAGAGATATGATTCTTGAGCCAACCCCAGCAATTTGACAACCGGGATCAAGGATCACCTTCACAGGGAGGAGGAGCCCAATGGGCGGCAAAGGAGCTCCACGGGGCAGGCTCTCCGGGTACTCTTCAGCAGTTGTTATCTCCTCCAACGGCAGTAGTGCCGGATCCTCTTGTCTTGGTGCAATTGGGATGGGATACCTTGCCCATGGGGGCCGAGAAGGTGTCGTCGACTCTGACCCATCAATATTTGGGAGGGTTTCCACTGGCAATTTTACGATGCGCTTTTTGAGTTTCGGTTTCGCCAAATCATTAGCTTGAGAAGAACTAGCGGCTGTATTTGTTGTCACAACTGCACTTTCGTTCTCGCTCTTGAGTGGTGGGTCTGGTTTCCGAGGCCCGCCGAGTACAGCTTTCGGTGGACCACCAATACTGATACTAGCACTTCGGCGAGGGTGGAAGGGGCGTCCTGGAGCGATTCCTTGAAGCCCGGCGTTAGGAATATTTGGGGCCGGTACGGGAAAGTTAGGGGGTACGGCAGCGCTTGGCGTTGGGGGAAGGGGAATGTTTGCAGGGACGTAGCTGGGACGCGGACGATGGTGGGCAAGATGGGGAGGAAGAGCGAGATTCGGGGGGGCGATAACGCCATTTTGGAAGCCCGGTCCATTAAAGAGCTGTGGCGACATCACGGGGTGGAACGCAGAAGTAGGGGGTTGACTGGTGTATAAAGGATTATTATCCGGAACCCCTGGGGTACTGATGTCTAATGGTGGAGGTATATGAAGGCGGGAGAGCTGGCGATGTGGCGGGGGACGCGTCTGAGCCATAGCGTCCAAGTCCACAGTTGTTCCGGAGTCGAAGTGGTAAGGGCTCGAAACACGGCAAAAAGAAAATCAGGAAAGAACTGGTTCTGCACTAGCGAGCAAATGGTCTAGAGCATTAGAGACCACTTGGGGAAGTTCTGAAGTAGTACTTACGCGTTCTAGCAGCAACAAAGGCTCATCGCAGAGTGTACATCAAATACCCGCGTCAAACGAAACGAAGGATCCGGAAGCAAATTAGTCTTTGACCCTGGTCACGTTTGCCCATCGGGCACTAGCAATCTCGAGCCTTGAGAATCAAGGCTTTTGTTCCACTGATAACACTATGACTAACATCCATGAGATCCAAAAAAACAAAGCCCTTGGTGGTTTTATGATCAAGTACAACCTCGAGGAAAGGGATGCTTGAGTGCTCACCTGATGCGATCTCATTTCGACTTCATGCAGGCTAAAGCTCTGGGAGGACTTCAGAGCAGCTTCAACATATTTGTCCCTGGAAGTCTTGGGCAGCATAAAGCGCCGATCCTCTACTATCTTGCCGGTCTAACTTGTACAGAGGACACCGCGTGAGTCTCGACTTCCACCAGCGTAGTCGAGGTGATCCGATCAATATAATTCAGACCATGGAAGGCTGGGTTTTTGAGAGATGCAGCCCAAGAGAGAGTAGCATTAGTTTTCCCTGACACGTCTCCCCGCGGCGCTGCAGTGCGGGGAGAAGACGATAGTTGGGATTTTGGAACTGGTATCAGAAATCCTTGACTAGCTGCACAATTAGTTTATGTCGATATTCCCCCAGGAGCTGGCTTCTACCTTAACGCGACACTAGACCCCTGGTCTAAGTATTACAACATGTATGACTTCGTCATTAATGAGCTCCCCCAAGCCCTGAAAACCCTCGACCTTCCCCTCGTAAGTTACCTGTTAACAGTACTATTAGAATATGTGTAAGCTATGAAATCCAGGACTTCACCCGCGAATCCATTTTCGGCCACTCAATGGGGGGGCACGGTGCTATCAGCCTATACCTCCGCAATCCACACCGATTCAGGTCAGCCTCGGGCTTCGCACCCGTTCTAAATCCTACTCGAAGCGCGTGGGGCCAGAAAGCCTTCAAGGGATATCTCAAAGGAGGCTTAGACGAAGGGAAGGAGTGGGATTCAACTGTGATCCTGTCCAAAATGAGCCCACAGACGCATCGAGAACTTAACATTTTAATTGACTACGCAAGTAGCTTCTTATTACTCATGTCTTTTCTTATCGATTAACATCAGATAGGGCGATGAGGATCAATTTTACAAGGACAGACAGCTTCTCCCAGAATCTTTTGGTAAGAACCGGCTCCGATCATTTATGATTACGTCCTCAATGCCCTCACTTGCAGCTGAGACCGCAGAGGAGGCTGGCATCTTAGGATCCCGTATCAGTGTTCGCCGGCAATCAGGCTACGATCACAGCTACTATTTCGTATGCCACATGCTCTATCTAATGGTAGGGCTTCTAACTGAAAAAATCCCCAGATCTCCACCTTCGGCCCGGAGCATATCGAATGTAAGCTTTCGAATTGTTCTTCGTACTGCCCCGCAATGCTCAAATTGTTCGGGGAAAGTCCACAGCAAGTTTCTCAATGCCTGACACTTGCCACGTTTTCCTATACGAATTATATTATTTGCCGGACCGCGATATACTGCTGAGTGAAAGGTAAAGTAAATTTCACAAAAGGGCAGTGCGAGTAATTCGGTGATCATGGGTAAGACGGCAATACAAAGATTCTAGCTTTCTGTGGTGGCGTTGAAGGGCTCCAGAATGTGTTTTGCGTATCGATGCTTGAGAGACCCCAGATTATCGGGGCTGGAGATCCACGGCGAATTAAGGGCCCGTTCGATCGTAAGACGCTTCATAGGATTTCTACAAAGAAGACCAAGAACGAGTTTTCGGACTAACCCAGTGGTTGAATATCAGTGAGAGAGTCGCAACGACGTGAAGACGATATGAGTGCGCTGGACGCGAAATCCCTACCGTCAGGCAGTTCCGGCCATCTTCCTTCTCCGAGTTCGATGGGCTGTTGTACAATTCGCTTGGCCAATGCTTTGTCAATACCCAACGATTCCCGAGTGCGACAAGTCGAGCGGGATTGGCTCATCGCAATGGCGTAGCTCGTGAGTCTAGAGGTTGCTTGCCCACTTGTTGTTGAAGGGATTTGATCAAATGGACGACGATCCCTATCTCGCAAAGTGCGAAGCCCGGTCGCTGCTAAAAAGATGGTCATAACTCACGCGATGATTTCATGCAAGACAACACCAAAGCTCCAACAATCGACAAGTGTGTAATCGATCCACCTGCTATCATAAATTGCTTTCACGGCTTCCGGAGGCAAGTAAGCAAGAGTTCCAGCAACACCCTCAGAATCTGGGGTTTCTTCCGGCGAGGAATTTTGACTGTAACCAAAGTCGGCGATGAGCAACCGAGGGAAGCGGCCTGGAGCATGGAGCAAAACATTTTCAGGCTGGCGGGAGATGCAGTTCTGTGCGTCAATTCAAGCAATAAGGGGACGGGATGGACCTTAAAGTCTAAAGCAACACGAGATTAGTCCGATGAAGTAATAAGCGAGTCAGAAGCTTCCTGACCTCGGTGCGCAAGACCCCCATTATGCAAATACTGTGAAGCGTCAGCCATCACAGCACTGAATGTTGGGATTTATCATTACCATAAGGCCGAGCATGAGTTGGTAAGCCATATAGCGAGCCTCGTGCTCGCTGAAAGTCTGCCGTGCAGCCAGCCATGCAAAAAGATCACCTCCGGTACATAGCTCAATAAACAAGTGACTAGTGCATATTAATGTCTCCCAGTTATGCAAAGAACAGAGATAGCACGAACAGAGTAGTGGAAGTGAGCACATGATGTAAGATGGAGTTTATGTTAGGCTACGGGGAGACTTCAGCTTGATGAAGATAGGACGTAGACTGAGCGCCCACATGTCGCAGCTTTTGGAGAACATGCACTTCTTTCATCATGTCGTCCACACTTTTCTTCCACACGCCGTTGCGTCGGTGAATGCTTTTGCAGGCAACCTGTCGTCGTGCCTCAGTGTCAAAAGCAAGACGTACAGAAGCGTGCGCCCCACTGGAAACTAGATATCAATATAGAAAAATAACAACTGAATATGCGATTTACTCTCCCAGCACATAATCCTGCACAACGAAGTGATTTAGACGCTACAAGTCAAAGAATCAGAACAGGCTGCGCAACCGCGGCCACTGGGATAGGCGGCGTACCTCGACCTTGGTGCAGGAGTCCTCTAGGTGATGCTGCGCATCATGAATCGTCGGGGGGGTCCGCAGGAGGTAGCATGTAAAGTCTGGGAAAGGATAATAGTTAAGCATGAAAGGAGAGAATGAATCAGATATATACGTCGGCAACTTTCTCCAGTCTTAATTCTGAGAGTGTCCCCATGAAGCAATATGATAGTTGACCCAGATTTTATCTCAAAAGAATTCCACAGGATACCGTTGAGGCCTAAAACCTAGAGTGACCAGGTCCCACAGTTCATCAGGGTAAACAAACAAGGAGATCAAACCTGGCAGCATAGTATCACTCCATCTACCTCCGTTCCTGATTTCACTCTGTCTGAAGTTGTCGGCAAGGAAAGATTGGCAAGCGAGGTGAATGCTTACGCATAAATCTTGCAATGCTCACGCGACACAGATGGGCTGTCAATAGTATGGTCGCTATATGAGGAGGGTGACGGTCAAGATATCAGAGGAGAATTCGCAATCACGACTTGCCATGCCTGCCTCCCAATCGTCAGAGTCTCGTTCAGATATATGAAGAGCACTTGATGGGTAGGTAAGTAAAGTCGTATAAAATGACACAAATCACCACCTTCAGGCTGATTCATATCATTACAGGTCTCCAGGCGGGCGTAAGCACTTCTCCGATGCGTGATAGATGAGACGCCACTTGGGATAGGACATGGGAACGGACTGAAAGGCTTCTTTTTTTTTCAGGGCGCGGGTCCGACCCTTCTTCATCAAGAGTCCTCTTATTTCGTCGTCTCGGTGGTGCCAACATCGCCGAAATTTGGTCACGGCGCGAGTCCGAGCGATGGTGGCAGGCTTCGATATTCGCGCGAACGGGTTCCCACGTCACGGTCCGGAATCATCCGTATCCATTGCTGTACCCGAATCGCTAATCATCGCTTGTACATTGCTTCTGCACAGCTCGGCTTTTTTGGTGTATCGTCTTGACTCAAGATGCTTTCTAGTGGCCCAAGGAAGAAGAATTCCGCCAAGTTATCGTCCTTAGCATTTGGCCACTCTCCATTTGCGATCCAGTCGTCTTCTGCTGTCGTTGTGACCGTAAACACGATTGCCAAGTCAAAAGCTGCAACCTCGACACTTGCTGCGTCAGCAACCGTTCGGGCCGTGCAAAGCCCAACTCCCTCAGCCTTTTCGTCATCATCTCGTCCGACTCCTGAAAAGGAGCCACCGAGACGCAAACGCCCGGCGTCTCAGTCAGAGTTACCAGAAGGACCACGAGCAAAGAAGCAAAAGAGCAAGAATGCGGCCAAGGAGTCGTCCACTCCGCGCTCTTCGAGAGCCTCCTCAATCCGTCGGATTGGTCCTCCTTTTGGTAGTCTCGAGAGACCTATACCTCGCATTTGCGTAACTACTGAAGACGGGGCTGTGCCGCATGTTTCTTCTGAGGATGTTGTGATACGCGTATTAAGAGAACAAACTGTTCCAAAGAAGACGAAGAAAGGTTACAGGGCTTGTGAGTCCTTCCGTCCCTCGACTTCAATCAGTTGCTTATACAAACCATCAAAGTCTTCCGCAATCCCTCCGATCTTAATGACAAGTCTTTTGAGCCCGATTCACTGCAGCTACCAATTGTGGAGTTTCAGTATCCGAATCATGGCGCTTCTGAAAGGTAGGGAATGTCCCAATGTTCGCGCATCGTGTTCTAAGTCTACTAAACGTTGCAGATTCCTTTTGCTGTACCCTTGGGATAAGGATGATTACCAACCTGTGAAAGAACTGATGCGAACATTGAGTACCATCGTGGACTGTACGTTCTCGACTGCGTCTTTCCGGCCTTCAAGTTACCAACATGCGCACTACCTCCACAACTTTTAGGCTATCTAACTCCCGCCCAGCGAGAGCCATTTGGGTCATTATCCCGCAATCTTATATCAATCCCTACTGAAGACACTCGCCCTGCTTCGCCAGCAAACCACGGGACACCTTCCGAGCAATCCACGCCTCTGCTCCGCATACTGGAACGTGCTTACCACAAGCACGACGGGCCACTCTTTATAAAGACCATGAATGAAGTATCCTCTCGTCTCGCAACCCTCAAGGAAGAAATGATGGAGAATGCTCGAGCATGGTTCAATGCTAACAAAACGGACGAAGAGGCGGAAGAAGGGACGTCGAGCGGCGGTGTCCCTGTGAAATTGTGGAAAATGGTTCTAGAGGAGACGTACCAAAGAAGTGTCGGCCCTGATGTGGATGATACCAAGAAATACAGGTCGTTTAGTAGCGAGACATACGGCGAGCTAAATCCTTCGTAAGTCCTCCTTTAATCTGTTTGGGAAGGAAACTGTAGCTTGAGAATAGGTTTATATCTGATATTGTCCACCGATTGGGCTTAAAGCCGGGAAAGGTATTCGTTGACCTCGGAAGTGGAGTAGGAAATTGTGTGTTCCAAGCAGCTCTCCAGTTCGTCATTTTTCCAGCCTCTATTTCCGCCAATTGCTCTAATACTTCCAATTAGATCCGGGTGTGATGCCTATGGCATAGAGATCAATCACCCCGTGGCATCTCTCTCCTTCAAACAGAAAGTCGAATTTACAGCTCGTCTCCGAATGTGGGGGCTGACAGCAGGAAAGTACGAAGTACTTGATGGCGATTTCTGCGAGTCGAATGAGGTGGCGGAATGGATACGGAAAGCGGATGTGGTATTGGTTAATAATTATATTTTCAATTCTGAGCGTAAGTTGCCTTTTCGTCTCATCTTCGAGCATGTCATGTTGATTCGATTCAAACAAACCTTGCTACATGAGAAGTAAACGACAGGTTGACATGGCGATTCCTTGATCTGCGGGATGGAGCTAAAGTGGTCGTCCTCAAACCGTTTTGGCCCTTTAAACGACCGTTAACGGGGAGAACCGTATGTCCCATTTGTTTTTCTCATTGCACCCAGTGTCGAACTGGATTCGTGATTACGGCTAGGCCGATACACCAGAAGCAGTCCTGACGAACGTCGAGAAACTAGAATACTTCTCAGACTCTGTGTCATGGACGAAAGAACCTGGTACGCGCTATTAACATCTCAATTCCTTTCCAGCTTTCTGAATAAATGATTTTTTAAAATCTCATTCAAGGCGACTTTTATATATACACGAAATCCAGCGTGCGACCAGTCCTAGTTCAAGAATCCCGAACAAGCTCTCGTGCAAGTTCGCGACTTTCTCGATGACATAACCCCCCCAACCGGGGAAACGCCGCCGCCTTACCCACACTAGATTTTTCTTCAGGGTTAACGTGTAACTACCCTACAAGTATATTCTGCGAGATTGACCGAGTATCTGTCCAGAATACTCTTATTTTCCCCTAACGTTAGGATACCAACTTTAATTCCCCACCACTTCCCCCCCGTGTGTTATTGCCACCCCTCTTGCTTTGTGAAACATTGTGCTACCTTCACTTAGACCATTTTTCTTCGTTTCCCTTTCCGACTACAGTCCTGTTACTCAAGATTTGGATATACTTCGCACAACAGTACCTTACATCTTAGCGTTACGCTATTAATATCCGGGCGACCTGTCCCCCCCTCCCTGCAGTTTCACACCCATGGACACTCACAACATCAAGCTATTGACAGAATCAGCGCTTAGCCCGTGGTTTCAAGTCAGAGTGAGGGCCCAAGAAAAAACAGAATGGGGTAATAAGAATAAGAAAAGTCCAGGCTCGAATGTAATCGAAGTCCATTCACTGCAGAACGCACCACGCCAACTTCGCTTCAGCCGCGCCCTATGCATCTTGAACATAGTTACCTAAGCGTTCAGAACGAACGAAAAGACAAATCCCCCCCCCCAAACTAATCAGCCACAAATCTCCGCACGAGGAATGGGTCCGAGGGTAAAATTGTGACTCACCAGGGAAAACACCCTGAACACCATTAACTTTCCCCGTCCACCAATCCTCCGCACTGTCCGACCTCTTCACAATCTCAATATGATCCCCAACTTTAAAACTCAAGTCCCCATCTGCCTGAGCCTCAAAATCGTACAGTGCAATCACATAAACGGGTTGTGATTGAGGTGGTGGCGCTTTGGGTTTGTTCGCTGGGATGGGTGGAGGTGGTCGTTTAGTGCCTGCTATCGAGGAAACGTTGGTGCTGGTGGAAGATGCAGGCGTATAAGGGGGCGGAGCGGTGGTTGGAATTGAAGTTGATGCAGATGAGACGGATCTGTTGATAGCTGAGGCGCTGTTAGCGGAAGGAGGTTTAGTGAAGGAAGGCTTGGCGGAGGTATTTGGGGGAGGAGGGGGTGGTTTCTTGGTGAAGGACGAGGACGGAGCGGGTGGCGGCAGTTTTCCAGACACAGATCGTGAGACGCTTGATGATGTCGTCGCCGATGAAGTACTACGATTAAGTGATGTAGATCCTGTCAGACCCGAATCTTGGCGGCGAGTATGCACCAGTTTAGCTAGTGAAGGGGAAAGTGAGCAGAGAATTCATGCGAAGGAACCATGAAGTCGGTTCACCTGTTGATATCATCCGCTTATTGATATTCATACCCTCGATCGTCTCCCTTGCATCACCTCGGCGAGCTTCATAATTCTCGGTGATATCCTCGATGGTTCCAGTCGTTTCATATTTGCCGTTCGCAAACTCTTGTATCTTTTCCAGCATGAGGTAGAAGATGTTAAGTCTATCAAAGAATAAGAAGGTAAGAATGGATGGGAGGGAATCAAACCAGGCGATCGAGGTCAAGGGCTCACTGCATGTAGAAAAACGAATGGAAGAGAGGATCGATAAATTGCGTCGCGAGAACCAAAAAGTTGGGAAGATCTGTCTTCATGTTCGTGTTATACAATTCGTAGTCAGCGCTTGCCTGTTCGAAATCTTGCTCGAGCTTTAAGACATGGTGGAGTGGGCATTAGGATAACAACTGGGACTTATAAATAGAAAGAATCACTCATGCACCTTGAAGAGATTCTTTTCATCATTCAAAGTTTTCTCCTTCTTGTCCCTTAATTTCGTTAACGAATTATTGAATCGGTCATAATCTATCAGCTAAACCAAACCAACGAATGTCAAGTGACCTTCCCTCGAACAGTGGTTCCAAGCGCACCTTATGATCTCTCTTCGTGATATTTTTCCGAATGGTCTTCATAATCCCTTGCAACTCCTTGCATGGACCCAGAATCCTGCTCTGAATCAATTCCAACTCGGGGGTAATAACCGTCTTTAGCTCCTGCATTGCAGACTGAAAGCCAGCCACGTTTTGGGATGTGTGAGCTGCATCGGGGAACTTCCCTATGATGTCGAATTCTCCAGCCATGGGGGAAAAGATGTTGGTAAAGCGGATCGCCCAGTTTTCGGTTGCGGAGAAGAGGGCTGAATGGATTCGGTTGGGCGACGGAAAGGGATGGATTGCAAATATGCAAGAAGAGAGTACGGAGTGGGGTTTTAACGAAATAGCCAGAGTGAGGATGTGTAGCACTTACTTTGAACACCATCGATAAAGGTCTTAGTGTCCTTGAGCGATTTTTCTAGGGCCTGTTCGAGAGAGACAAATCGACGTTGAAGGTCATCGAACTCGGGATCATTCGATTCTTAAAACAATAGAGTAGGCACGTAAGATGGACGCAAGGTGATACAGATAAGAATTGAGCGCCAGTTCATTCATGGTAGGGTTTCAACGTCGAAAATGCCAACGAGGGTAGGAGCACTTACTTTTAGCCATTCCAACTTTCGCGGACACCATATGGGGTGTCCTAAACGACAAAGCCGGCACCGATACATGACCAGGGTCAGATAAGCTTCTCAGCTTTCGTCTTCCGCCTCAGGCTTGGGCTTACCGCATAAAGGCCTTGGTGATTCCTTTCATCTTGAGGATAGCGTGAGGAACAGGAGACTGATGGGATGTCGAAGGAATCTCCCTCTGCGATGAGAAAAGACACTGCGCACTGCGCTGGTTATCGTGCAACTACGACCCGATGTTATGTCCGTTAACTCCGTTCCGGGGTTTGCTCCACACAGGGCAGTCATGTTACTTCCTAATATGGGGCTTGACAAGCCGCCTGGCCATTTCTGTGCCCAAATGTACAGCGCCGCGGACTATGACCCGCCATATGACCTGTGCTCATTGCGAATTGCTTCGAGTGTCTTCATCAGTCCAGCCAGGAAGGCCGCTTGATCAGTCGTGCACAATGGCGTTCCCGACCATCATGACTCCAGCTGGAATGATGCACTCCTCTCAGTGATTGTTCATGCTGCTCTACTATTCTTTCCGAATACGGTTGCTGGGTGAAACAATGTCGACGTCATCAGCTCCAGAATTTTTACGTTGTGAGGCCTCGATGCTGCTTGGCCAAAAGCAGTATGCTCTTTATACATGTCGGATGCTAGTGTGCGTAAATTTCTGGTACTGGTCAGAGTGATGATCCCGTTGAAGGGGTAGTTGGGCTGGCTCGTCTTCTTCCCTGGCAATGGGGACAGCTTGAGCTCAAGTTGTGAATGAAACTACCCTGTTTCGGATAGAGTAAGGTGGTGTAATGACGTTGGACTCCAACCGCACATCTGACGTGATGATGCGGAGCGCCACATTAACCAAGCGACGCGGCGCAACGCGTGAATCGACGTCATATTGCCCCATCTCACATTTGAGCGTATAAATACCCCCGTTTTCTCCTCCACCAACTCCCCCACTTTCTCCTCTCCACCACCTTCATAATCACTGATCTTCAGTAAACGTTTCACCTGTCGTTAATCAACATGTCGTCCACCGATAACAACGGTAACAACAACCAAGGCCCCAAGAAGACTACCGGACAGTATCACTCCGTCAAGGGCACCGTCGTCGAGACCGTACGTTGTTCTTATGCCTTTGTATTCATCTTGACACTCATAATTTCTTGATTTACTCCTTTACAGGTTGGAAACCTCACTGGTTCTCAAGCATGGGTCGACTCTGGAAAGCAGGAGCATGTTGCAGGCGAAGGCGGGTCTCTTGCCCTACCTACTCGAATCACGCAACTAACTTCTTACCTTTCTCTATCGATTTTCATTCTCCAGCTGAGATCACCGCCGCCAAAGCTAAAGGCTACGGTGAAGGAATCGCTGATCGTGCCGAAGGGAAATTGGATTCCGTCACGGGTGCCATCAAAGGCGACAAGCAGCAGCAAGCTAGCGGCAATGCTCAGCAAGATAAGGGTATCGTCCAGCAGAACCTTAACAAGTAGTTTGTCGTACCACAGTTAGCTAGCTAGCACTGGGACATGATGGTTATGCAATGATTATAGTTGATGCACACGTCAAAAGCACTTCACGTAACCGATCTAAGGCGTTTGTTAGCTTCAATAGTAACGTCGCATCTGCGGCAATCACATCGCATTCGGGACCTACTGCATAGCGTGTTCCCGCTCCTCCTGCCCTTGCTGCCTCCAAACTTCCCGACGCTGCGTTCATCAGAAATAGTTGTCAATCCCGACTAAACTCGTCATACTTCAAGCCCTGAGACATTCAGTAATTATTAGGCGCTCAAATGTTCACATGTCAAACACAGTGACACCCCAACCCAACCGAAATATCGGCAATGCGCCACATAATATTGTAACACGTTCAAGTTACCTTTCCCCATCAGATGAAAAAGCGAAGTAAGACGAATCGACTGGGCAAGAACCCCATTAACACCTCATGGCCGCTGTGAATCGAAGCTGCATGCATCACATATTGTTAAAGCGCCGTGGAAGGTTGTTATTAAGAATAACATCAACAGCCTTGGTGGCAGATTGGAGGTCAGAGACCAGCAGAAGACAGAACCAGAGGTGTTCGGAGGACACACAAGCAATCGCGTGTCTAGTCGGTAATCACCAACAGAACCCGAGGTAGCCTCGAGCACAAGAAAGCACTCATCACTTGCGGCTTGTGATTAGCGACGTGGTTGTCTGCCCTTGGTCCTGGTGTTCAGCATCGTAACTTGTCGTGCGCCACTCGGAGACTCTGCTTGACTATTAGTACAATTCATGGACTGCTATCCGTAAAGTAAATGAGCTATTTTGTGTCCATCGTCGAGATCAGTGGGGCTGGCTACATATTCGCGGCTCTTACTGCCCGTTTGTCCGTCCCCTACCTCTCCCGTCGATCGTTGGAACCTTTAGGGTGCCTTTCTCACAATCACCTTTAGCTCTTTATTAGAGACGTCAGGCTATGTGGTCGGAGCACCTAAACATTATTCCGGCCCAATCAGGAGGGGCTTCACATCCCTGGAAAGTATTGAGTAGTGTCGACGAGGTTGATTCTACCTGCACCAACCGTCGCGGTGCATACTCAGTGGCACGAGCGCCATTGGCACATCAGCAAGAAAGGCCACCGTATTCGTCCCATTTTCGTCCTATTTCGTAATTCTGATTGTTATGAGTAAGCGATACATTGCAGCCAGGCAAGAAGAGAAGGTAGAAGCGGAACGTCTAATTGCTGCCATGCTCAAACAATATCATCCGGGATGCTTTCCCACTCCTGCGTTGCTAGTTTCGTCTCGAATGCGATGTGATTGCCGCAGATACGACGTTACTATTGAAGCTAACAAACGCCTTAGATCGGTTACGTGAAGTGCTTTTGACGTATGCATCAACTATAATCATTGCATAACCATCATGTCCCAGTGCTAGCTAGCTAACTGTGGTACGACAAACTACTTGTTAAGGTTCTGCTGGACGATACCCTTATCTTGCTGAGCATTGCCGCTAGCTTGCTGCTGCTTGTCGCCTTTGATGGCACCCGTGACGGAATCCAATTTCCCTTCGGCACGATCAGCGATTCCTTCACCGTAGCCTTTAGCTTTGGCGGCGGTGATCTCAGCTGGAGAATGAAAATCGATAGAGAAAGGTAAGAAGTTAGTTGCGTGATTCGAGTAGGTAGGGCAAGAGACCCGCCTTCGCCTGCAACATGCTCCTGCTTTCCAGAGTCGACCCATGCTTGAGAACCAGTGAGGTTTTTGGGGCGGAAACAAAAAAAAATGATCAATATTTGAGATATCAGCCGTGGACCCTGAATAATATCGACCTCTGTCACAGCTTCCGCCAGGCGTATTATTGGTCCCATACCCTTCAGTACAAGGCGCCTCCACTCAGCGCCTACCCGGCTCTGGAAAACATAAGGGTAGGTAGAAGTGCGTCTCCTAATCCCTGTTCGGCAACTTTCCCAATAGCTTCACTCCTTCGCCCGCACGCCAGTGCGCTCAGCATGCTGCGCACCACCAGTGTAAAGCGATTGCATTGCAGTTCGCCCCAAACACATCTGGCCTAAGAGCGACAATTGATGTCATGACAAAGTAATCGATGTGTACCCAATAAGCAACTACTCATCGTGGATTTCCCGACGCCGCCAAATTCATGGTCGCAAGGTTCAACGCGTCACAGCGAGGTGTGAGCCAGCCATTCGAACTTTTGCGTGTTCCATCACTGAAACGAGAAACTCATCTCCTCTCACGGACTTTGGCCATCGTATAGTAGCAAAACAACAAATCATACGGCGCCCGGGCTCGTTAGTACCGCCTCATACCACTCCTTTATTATCCCCTCGTTTCATGTTTATTGAATGTTTGACATTCATTCTGCGCCACTCTGCCCTTTACCTATAAACATTGTACATACTCTGCTACGAGGTTGTTAACAGTTTTCCCCGGCTGGGATCGCCAGTTATCGAGAGGAAATCGTGAGCTAGAAACAGGGAGGGGACAGACTGGGGACTGGTTGAAGCGCTGGTTGAGTCGCTGATTGGGGCGATGGCTGAGGGACATTGGTGGCCGGTTGATAAACAGTGACCGGTGGAGCTTAGGCGGTGTAATTTTGAGGTCAGCAATGTCGTAAACGAATAATCGGGTTGAGGAATGCTCAGCAGAAAGACTACAGTACCCCCATGTGGGCAAACCAATGCCATCATGGGAGAGCAGAGGAAAGTCACTTAACCTCGCTTTTAACAGAAGATGGCCCGTTTTGAGGTGGCTGGGAGAAAGACATGCGTAAGTCTCATGAGTGACAACAACCAGGTAAGGAAGGATTGTGAAGGCAGCGATAACGCGCGTGGGTTCTTTAGCGGCCTGAAAGGCGCAGATTGACACTGAAGGAACATGGGGGGTCAATTGGAATATGAACTTCACTAGTTGCTGGGGCCTTGGATGGTGCGTTAGGAACCTGTGATCGAGAGCATGTTAGCTTTACGATCATCAAAGCAGTTGACGGATAGAGATGGCTCAGAAGGAAGGCAACGGAAAGCTCCACATGGGTTTTTGTGCTCTCGGACGATATTACATCCGTGAATATTTCATCATGAGATGGAAAAAGAAAAAAGGGAATAAGACTGACACCCAGGACTGCGGGATCATTCACGATATTCCGTGGCTGAGGCCGAGGCTCCGTGTCAGCTGCGAGATGTTGAACCTCAGACGCGCGAAAGACGACATAGTCATACGGCATGGGCTATGGATCCGGTAGGGGCGCCTGTTTCCCGTGCCCATAGAGTAGACTTTCGAGCGCACGTCAATGGTTCCGAAGACCTTGTGTCAGCAAACCATTCGAGAGATCCATTCGTGATTCGGGATCGCGTGAACCCCATGGTGAGATTTTCCTCTAAGATGAAATCATCGGCCCCTTGTGAGGTTATCGCGTATGAGTCCGACAGTGAGAAACGAGGGGACCGCCACGGCCGGCTAAATTGTGCGTGAGCCTACATACGCAGAAACTTTGTGGAAAAGAAAAAAGACCTCGCGATAGGCTACTTGACGTAATTTCTAGGGTAGAGCAAGATGTCCTTTTGGCCTTGTCAAATGCTTAGATAGAAGCTGCACTCTCGGCAGGAACTATAACGCCCGGGTAATCGTAGCCACCAACCACTTAAAGCATTCCGGACCGAAGGTCTTCGAACTCGGGCTCGCACCAGGCATGAACGCCAAGGAATTACGCGCTGTAGAGCTTTGCACACCCCATGCGGAACCGCGCACGCCCATGGTCATCCATCCCTGATGGTGCCTGGTGAAGTCCTCGACTCCATGTCGCGTAACCTTATTACCCCGCGGCCTCGTGATGACGTGGTAGTGCAGCTATCCCGTCCTAACACCGTAGCGTACATGGGGGGAATGGCTCTACAATATGATGGGTATTCTGTTGGTGTGTTCGGGTGTTCCTCGGGTTTTGTGATGTCCGTGTGGCCCTTGAAAGGGAGGAAGCGGAACCATGTATTTACAGTTGTGTACATCTCTGGTGGCCAGTTTGATTGATTACAATTGACCCAGAGGCACTACTGTTACGCTGCTATTGCTTCGGTGGCTCAGTTGGTAGAGCGTAGGTCTCATATATTTGATATGAGTGGGTTGTTCGCCACGCAATCCTAAGGTCGTGAGTTCGAGCCTCACCCGGAGCATTTTTTCCCTCGTTCGCTCTCACTATGAATTTTTTGGCTTTTGGAATCCTCACATCCTACGCTGGGTTAATCGTTGCGCTCTTCGGTTTCATCACTGCATCATGGAAAAGATGGAAGAGTAATCTTCATCATGGCTTAGTTGTCATGAGCCTTGTGTCATTTGCACACACATGGTATTGTTCGTAGACTGCTTCATTCTCTCACACCCATCTAACGGCAAGGTAGATATGTTCAGTTTCATTAAGGTCTGCCTACCCGACTTGGTTCCCTTCCTTCGCTGACGGGTGTTAGTGGAGTTTTGACGACTATAAATCGAGGCATCCTGCCCCTTCTTCAGCCACAATTGAACGGGCCTCCGACTGGCTCACCAATACCAAGCTCTTTGAACAGGCCTGGGCAGTCGTGTCTACGGGACTTTACAATTGGTGGTGGAGCGAACAACTGTGCCTGTTCACTGCGGGACCCTGGACGGCGTTCCTCTTCTTTGAGTGTGCGCATGTTGTTGTTCCTTTGGCCCGACTCATCTACTCACAGAGCATCGTGAAATAGCAAAAAGACTGCAGATTCCGCATGTTTGGGCTTATATGTTCCTTGGGCAGGTCGTAGCCATATCTGTCGCGTCCAACTTGTTCTTTATCGCAATTCGTCTGGCAATGTCGGAGCCCTCAAGTTCTCCGACACGTCGACTTGGTCAGCCGTTGTGTGCATCGCCATGGGTATGGATCCCAATCTTCGTTTCCTTGGCTACCATTTGGCGCACTCCAGCCGTAGCGGGTACCAGCGAGTTCCTTCCGAATCTTCTCGTAATGCATGTCCTGCTCTTCGCTCCGTTCATCCCACCTTCCATCGTACCTTTTGAAATCCCGGGACGTATCAGTTCAACCTGGCTCTATGCAATCCTAGGAAGCGCTTCTCTTGTGATACGCGCGCGGACCCTTCGCGAAATTATGTCTCTTCCGACAGACGATTCAGTCATCGCTCGTCTCTGGGAAACACTTCATTCTCATCCCGCGCAGTCATCAATCGGATGGGACGTCATTTGGACAACAATTTCCTTTATCCTCTATTTTACACTATTTGCCGACGGCGGCGGGGATCGCGTCTCGGTCGGAACGCTGATCGTTGACGGGATTGGGAGTTTGTTCGTATCCATCAGTATCGTCGCTTCGACACGTCTCATGGCACGCGAAGCAGCTCTGGCGGCTGCATAAAAAATTGATATGTACATGCATGAAGTATATTTGGTGATTACTTGGTCATGGTCATGGTCACAATAACGGTGCTCTCATTTGAAACCTCCCCAAATATCGCCAAAGGCATCGTCTTTCTTAGTTTGCTTGAAGGATGTACTTAAAGGATCCGAGGTGGTACTCCCAGATACTGCTGTGCTTGAACCCCACATGTTGGACCCAAACAGATCGTTGGATTGTTGGAGGGGTTGTTGTTGTGGAGAAGCCCAAATGTTCTGTGATGTCGTATTAGGGATTGAAGTTGCTGGAGTCGATGCAGGAATCGTGGTCGTGGCAAGTTGCGGTTGAGATGAAAATGAACCCCAGGGATTCGGGGCCGCACCTGGAGGCTGCGCACTCCATCCTGACTGAACACCCCAATGTCCAACGCCGGTATGCCCGACTAGGCTAGTTTGCTGCTGGGGGACACTGACCGTAGGAGCGGCTGCTGAGGAAGAAAATAGAGACATGATGTCGTTTTTCACATCGCTCTTCGGGGTTGGGGCAGGGGGATTGGATGAGGGAGGAGTAAAGTCAAGAGAAAAGATGTCGTCCCGAACTGGGGGAGATGTAACGGCGGTTGTTGGGGGAGCCGGTGCCACTGGCGCTCCTTGAACAGGCTTGGAACGAATAGCTGTGGACAAAAGTGTGTGTTGTCGAGGAGGTTTTGCACTCGAGGGTGGTGCATTCGTTGTCAGATCCTGGGTTGGCTCCTGTTTAACTGGGGGTTCGGATGCCTTTATGAACGATGAGCCCCACACTCCATCCGACCATGGATATACGACGCACCGGGGGTTTGGAGCTCTGATCGCTCGAGTCAAGCACGGATGGATCCTCTGGCGGGGTTCCATCCATTGCCCAACGTCGAGACTCGTACTTGGACCTAATGAATGATTCCATCTTGTGATCAAGAGGAATGTGCCCGGGTTTGAGGTGCATTTCCCAATATCGGTTTGCCCTCTCATTGCCCCACTTCTCTATAGACTATACAAAAAACCAGCTACCATCACCCGAGGTGAAGAAGGGATAATGCACTCAACCTACCTGCATCTGCTCCGGTGTCCACACATCGAGATCCACGGATTTGACTTTCGATATGTGAGTCCCCATGCTTCGGTGGATGCCAGAGCATCGAATACATATGAAAACGCCTCTACAAATTCATGGCCATGGCGTGATAAGAGTCAAGTTTGATTGGAAAGGATAGCCCCCTACATGTTCCAAGATGCCCAGCGAGGATCTATTAAAGATGTCAGACCATCGCATGTTCAGCAAGTGATTGCATCCACTACTCGCCGTTACGTTTACAATCTGCACAGACCTTGTTTCCTGGGCGCTTGACCATCTCTCTCAGCGTCTTCGCATTTCTTTCCGTTGTTGCCTTGTCTTGTTTGGACATGCCGTTTGTGTACAAGTCCCGCTTGACTTGAGTGGCAGAAACAATTCAATTGGAGATCGCAATTAGCCGGTGCCCAGCGCGCGCAATCCACAATTGAACAGACGCACATCAGGTATTCCACTAGAACACAATGTCTGGCCTTTTCTGGGCATCTTCGACGACGAAATTTGACGAGGATGTTGGTACGAACTACTTGCTTTCTGGATAGCTGTGGGTACTTCATGCAGCTGGCTGAACCCCCTTATGTAGATCGAGCGACAGCAGAGACCCTCCCCACTGGGGAGGAAGACTTAGAGCTCAACTTTGAGATCAGTGACTCCATAAGATCGAAGAGTGTACATGCCAGGGAGGCAATGCGTAGCATTAAGCGGCGTATTAACCACAAGAACCCAAATGTTCAGCTGTCAGCCCTTGCAGTACGTGGCGCCCCTTAGTCATGGCAGCAGTAATTGATGCCCTTGTTTCTTTAGCTCACAGACACATGCATTAAGAATGGTGGTGATCATTTCTTAGCAGAGATTGCGTCGCGTGATTTCATGGACAACCTTGTTTCCCTGCTCAAGTCTCCGGTTGGTCAGCGCGACAAATAAAGCGTCATTTGTGTCTCAAGCTTCGCGCACAGGCTCTTAACAATGACGTCAAAGGGAAGATCCTCCGTCTCATACAGAATTGGGCTGTGTCGTTCGATGGCAAGCCCTCACTCAAGTATACAACCGAGACGTATAGAATTCTGAAGCAGGAAGGTCAGTGCTCTTAGAAATTCGTCTGGATGACCCCGCTCAAATCTACTCGCATTCTATAGGGTACTCGTTTCCACCTATAGATCCAGCCGCAATGAGCGCCGCAATGACGGATACTCTGACTGTGAGTCCATGTACGAATGCTCCCTCCCTCGTTTGCTTATACTCCTTAAGCCCCCGGAATGGATAGATTCGGACGTTTGCATGCGATGTCGAACCCCGTTCTCGTTCACCAACAGGAAGCATCACTGCCGTTGCTGTGGTCTTATATTCGACCAACAGTGTTCCAGCAAGTCGATGCCATTACCGCATCTTGGAATCGTACAACCAGTCCGTGTCTGTGATTCATGTCATATCAAAGTGAACAAGGCAAAAAGGCAAGTCACCTTATGCTATCAGCTGTAGTGAGACGCTCAGCATGTTTGTTTCCAGCCTCCGAGGCTCGAAACATCCCCGTAAACTGTCAAAAAGTGGGACCACGACGACAAGACCCATCTCCGAGTCAGAGGATGAAGACTTGCAACGAGCTATCCAACTATCTCTGGAGGAGGCGGGCCTTGCAGACCCTGGGCACGGTCCGCGGAGAGTAGGCTACATACCTCCCGAGTTCCCTGGTGCAAATGAGCCTCCTCTGGTCGTTCCAAATGTGCAGGATGGCCCTGACGACGATCCGGAATTGCGAGCAGCCATTGAGGCGAGTTTATGGGAATCCCAGGCTCCGAAGGCGAGCGCGCCCACCGAAGACGAACCCGCACTGTATGATGGCGCGTATGTGCCATCTTCACCTGCTGTAGAGGAAAGTCGTGTAGCCAATATTTGAACCAAGGAACTAATCGACCCAATAGATATCTCCAAATTTCGATCTGGATCCCACGGAATCAGAGGCTATCCTTGCATTCAGTCAAACGGTCGAGTCGGCTAGTGCCCAAGGAGCAACAGATCTGATGCAGCAACATGGTGTAACCGAACTCTATGATCGAGCAACAAGAATGCGACCAAAATTGGCTCAAAGCTTGGATGATACAGGGCGTCGAGAACGTGAGTGTATTTCTGCAGTATTGAGCTCTCGACATTCTAACCTTCCTCCAGAAATACTATCTGAGATGAATGAGAAACTTTCCGAGGCGGCCCGACTCTATGACAAATTGCTCACATCACAGATCTCGACATCCCGCCATTTTGTCCCCCAACGTACTGAACCATACCCGTCTCATCCTGCAAGCGTACCTTACGCACCATATTCCGCTTCATATCAACCCCTTGCCTCACCTTCATGGAAATCGAGCCCAGTTTCTCACCAAGCGCATAGTTCAGAACCGGAGGCGCCAACTTTTCATTATAACGAGCCACAATACCCCCAATATGTTCCGCAAACGCAACAGCCCGAACTGTCGCAGCAGATGACACAACCTCTTGCCCAACCGACAATCTCCCATGCGCAACAACATGAACAACATGAACCCACTCCATCCTACAATCCCTCTGCTATGGCTTCGCTGACTCAACCTTCAGAGCTTCAACCGTCCCGGATCCCCCCTCCCCCCTCTCTCTCTGCACCCATTTCTCCTCCCCATGAACTGCACATACCCCCTCCAGCCATACCGGCCTCGGTCCCTGTCGTTTTGCCCTCTCAACCTCAGCCATACCAATCTGTCAATTCGATGCCTATATTCCCTTCCGTACCTACCGGACCATTGCAATCGCAAACCTATCGGGCGCCAGAACCTAAGGAGGCCATGTTAATTTCTTTCGACTAGTCCCTGTGTGTCCAATCATATTTAAAGTCGGATTTATCATCTATGGCATGTCGTGCGGAGGGAAAGTATGCAAATCGATAATCATATATAATACACATTAAGACGTCATTCCCATTTTTACCAGAGCGCCCACAATGTCAATTGCGGACCACTTGGTGCGATCCTGAGGTTCAGATCTCCTGGACCGAATGTAATCCAAGGTATTCCGGAAATGCCGTATGATCATTTCAGGCGCTTGTACGCCCTCGATCAAACCTGGCGGTGCTCGTGCGGTAGGATGAAGATCGGGAGAGGATGCAATATCAATTTGATTGACTATCAATTCGATGATTGTGTTGACGTATTTCGATGTCACCTAGAATAGCCGGTTAATTTTAATCTAACTGAATAATCAGAGTACTTACTTCTTCGATATCTCGATCAAAGTAGTAAAGGTAACGATCCAACGCATCGCAATAGAGCTGAAGACTGATGATCTCTTCAAAACTGGCACCAGCGACGCGAAGTGATCTCTGCAAACATTCTAGTACACGTTTCCCATCTTCCATGGGCTAGGCCGGTAGATGAGGCAGGGAAGTGCATTGAAAACATCGCAACTAACCTGTTTGTCTTGAGAAGTCTCATCTTTGTTGTCATCGGCTGAGGGGGGAGGAGAATCGGCGGACAGCTGTTGAGGAGTTTGTGTCTGCCACCAAAGGTGGCTAGCGAGCTGTACAGCAATAGACTGATGCGGCTTCTTGAGTAACTTTGCAGCATGGAGTGCGGCCTTCGTGCTCAGAGTGTCATAATTATCACTCCCGAAGACACTAGCACCTTGTAAGGTACCAATGATAGTTATGATAGCCTGCAATTGCGCCCGGCTGTCCGAAATGGACTCTTCATAGACAGAGAAAGCCTGCACGTAAAACTCATATGCTAACTCTTCAAAGCCGCATAAATCAGAGACTTGGGCAGCAAGAAGGAACAACCGAAGACTAATCGATGGCGAATCCACTTTTGTGTTCAAAACGGAAATCAATTGGTGTATTGATCGCAATAGGGTCGTGACTTTCGACGGCCAATCCACTTCCTACGAAGTAGATCTCAGTAATCGGACACAGAGTGGAAAGGAGGAGCTTGCCTCGAATTCGCGAGGTTTGTACCTTCGAGCTAGATTGATAAACGCCGTTATGAGCGGTGGATACGTGTATCTCATGCGATCGCCTCCTTCGGCGAAATATCTTCGGGCGGTTTGGAGCAGCTAAATGAACGTGATTATTCCTTGACGGGTTTGGCATGCACAGGGAACACTCGAACCTCGTGCTGTACTTCTAGATCATCCGATCTCAACAAGTGCACCATTCTAGCGACCCAGCCTTGTTCTTCTGCGACGTCCTCTGGGTCAATGCGAATACCACGTCCACCTGATGGACCGGTACTCCCCATTCCGACGCCTGTATCTGTCTGGTCTCTGATAAGAACATGACATACATCCAAAATACCAGAAACATCCTCCGGTGTTTCTAAGTATGTCTCGTTCTTGAGAATTGAGGAAACGATGGAAGTGGCAATGGAGCGACGAGTCGCGAAAGTTTGCTGGACCAGCAAGGGTGAGTAATTGGGAATTGCTAGAAGCGTCAGGGCGGATTGGTACGAGTTTATAGGGGCAAGCAGAAGCGAGAGTATGTTTGACGTTGTGGCAGTAATGTGAAGATCAGGGCTGGGAATGGCTGTCAGACAGGCAAACCGCACTGCAATATCGTCTTGCAAGGCAACGAACCTATCAGCGAAGTCCCCCATCTTTTCACGAGCGAAGCCTAGGACCTGATCAACGTATTCAAGTCTGTCCGGATAACAGCTGAGACATAGATTGGCCAACGAAACAAGAAGAGCGGTGATGTCTTGTATTGACAAGTCTGGTCGAGCCTTCACGCAGAGCGGAGCTGTCACACGTGCACAAGAACGCACGGCAAAGAACATACCTTGATTAGTTCCACTACTTGATACCAAAACACTTCAAATAGTCTCACGTCTTCTGGGATTCCACGGAACTTTTTTACTTTCCCTCTCCCTTCCTCTGTTGAGGATGGATCGAGATTGCTTGATCCATAAGCGGAGGCGTCAGGAGGATGTGTTTCAGCCACTGGACTAGTTGGGCTGGCTGGGGAGTCAGCCCACACGCCATCGACACTCGACGTGGAGCCATGAAGTCGTTGCCGTTCGCGTTCCCTGAGCCTTTCTCTTTGTTGTTGCACACGCTCCGCCAATCGCCTTGCTGCAGCCTCTTCCTGGCGTTTCGTTTCTTCTGGGTCCTCATTCTCGGCTTCGCGAGCAGCATAGGCGGCTAGCCGATCGATGAGTGCAATGACAATTTGTTTGATGTTGACCTTAGGGTGTAATTGGGCAGTGGCGGAGAGGAATGGGGCAAGTGTGTGAAGGTGAAATTCATCTGTAAATACTTGAATGATAACCTCCATGAGATACTCCTGGGCGATCACGTCTTTGCAGTTGACTACTTGTTCCAGAATGCCGGGCAGGATGGTACTCTGGTACATGACCAAATCCACCCCCTCTAATTGACTGAGGCGAACGAGGTTGGTACCAACAAGAATTCGGAGCTCCTTGCGCTCCAGTTCGCGTTTCTCCTTGTCACGAGAGTGGCCCTGGTGTTGCAGACGAACCCACAGCTTGTTCATTTCAACGAAGTTTGTGACAACAAAGGCAATTGAGTCCTGGAGATTACCCTGAGGTCTAATGTAATGGAATCAGCTGCAACAGTAGATTGCCACGAATCCCATAACCCACCCTTGTTCCTCGCCGATTGGTAAATGGTCCCGCGTCTGTCCACTAAGATAGTGGCGCAGGAACAGGCCACGGGTGGGATGCTGGACCCCGCGCGACATCTCCATCATGTCCTTCATAATCTCCTTTATGGGTGCATCCGGTATGCTCATGTATACTGAGCCAACAGTAATCATGAGGTATAAACGAGGAACGATGTTGCCAGCGTATTGAACAAGCTCATATAAATCCGCCAGGTGGTGCTTGCCAGTAGTATGCGCCTCATAAAGATAATTTGACAAATATCTTAGAGCATCGAAAACAGCCATGTCTGCGCCGTATACATCGAGGTGTCAGAAGGAGCAAAAGGATCCCGCAACAGTGGATGCCTACAAAGTTCATAATACTGTTTTGGGGATAGGGATGATGTCCTCAGTTCGGCAAGCATAGTACTGGCCGCTTTCAGCGCGTCCATGAGTTGATCAGCCTCCTATCAAATTGTACCATTGTCAAAGCGCAATGAATACTGAGCGCAGTGGTTACGTGCCAGGTACTTCCTCATAGAGGACGTTTGAAGCTTGGAAACGGAGAGACTCGCAGTAAGCGCCTCATCTACCGGAGGCGGCAGATGTATGGGTAGAGTCGCCATAGTGGACGCTGTGAGCGCACGGCGTCTAACGAAGTGCTTCGTCCTTTGGTGACGGACAAAAGACACGGAGTTAACGGAGTTAACCACCCTCAACTTGACCCTTCACCACCACCATCTCTGGTGCGGCACTCATCCTTCAGCGCACAACTCGACTTCCACGGTGTCCTGTACTAGCCAGTACTTCTCCTGCGCGCTCTCTCACGCTGCGCTTTGTCTCTGGCAGCTTTTCTTCCCGCTTGTCTGAACATTCCTTCCAGTGGCAAAAAAATTCGTTGAGCAACCGCTCCCGCTAACGACGAGTTCGAGTCGTGTCTACACGCATTGAAACAAGGTGCTTGGGGCTCTTGAAGATTTCAGGCGTCCTCTCTTCCTTTAATATCGGTATTCTTTTTGTGGAGTGTCTCGCGCGTCACCTCTACACACGAAACGGTCTCACTGTTGTTTGGCATCTAATTCTCACTAATCATCCATCATGCTCGGCCACGCCTTTGCATACTCCTCGGCGCCAATCAAAACGGTGCGAGAGGTTCAGTTTGGTGTTTTGTCTCCAGAAGAAATCGTAGGTTTGATTGCGGTGCCGCCAATGACTCAGCTGCAACTGTTACTCGTTTGTTCCTCAGAAAGCGCATTCTGTGGCAAAAATTGAGTTCCCGGAGGTCATGGATGAAACTGGGCAGAAAGTCAAGCAGGGCGGGTTGATGGATCCTAGAATGGGAACAATAGATCGCAATTTCAAGTGTCAGACATGTGGAGAGGGGATGTCGGAGTGTCCTGGTCATTTTGGCCACATCGAACTTGCTCGGCCTGTATTTCATATAGGTTAGCAGCAGTGTTCCCGAAGCCAAGCGTTCGAACTCATGCTAACTTTCGTGCACACTCAGGCTTCCTTGTCAAAATTAAGAAAATTCTGGAATGTATTTGTGTGCAGTGCGGGAGATTGAAGATTGATTCTGTGAGTAGTCTCTACTGCTCTCTTCGCTCCCCTAGCTTTGTTTTCGGGCGGCTCTCCCTGTTTTCTAAGGGATCCTCCAGCCTCGTGCAGATTGTCGTTTCGCTTCGGAGCTTGTTCCCGCCTGTTCAACAACCGGATCGCTTGATTGCGGTTTTGGGCGGTGAGGACTATCGAAGCTGCCGTCGTCGTTGCACGTCTGCCGTGGTGAAAAGGGGAGCAGGAGAGGAGCGACTAAGGTGCACCTCACTGCACCCATGTCTATACATCACCTCTCTGCTTGCTTATAGAATTTATTATGTCTGGCGTGGTTCACTTGCGCCATCCGTCTATCATCCACCATCATGGTCATTGCCCATATACTGACTACTCATTCCTCTATGTTACCGTGGTCGAAAACTCGCAATAGTCGGATCATGCTTTCATTGAACGTCTCAAACATATACGTGATGTCAAGGTTCGAATGGCAAAGGTCCACGACCACTGCAAGGGCAAGATGATTTGTGACGCCACCGAGCCGGAGCTTGACGGTGATGGCCAGCCTTTGCCAGTTCTGGATGCGTTAACAAAGATTGGTTGTGGTCACGTTCAACCCTCGATTCGTAAAGAAGGCTTGAAATTATTTATGGTTTATAAGAAGTCAAAAGATGAGGATGAGCAGGTGTGTGCCCTGCCTCCTTTTTTTTTCAAGTATGATCGACCTGTGTTGCAGGACATGCGATTGGCCTTGCCAGACAAGCGCCTGTTCACGGCCTTGGAGGTCTACAACAACTTGCGCAAGATATCCGATGAACATCTTGAGCTTATGGGGTTATCTGTGGAATATGCTCGACCTGAATGGATGATACTTACTGTCTTACCCGTTCCACCGCCACCAGTCCGCCCGAGCATCTCAGTGGATGGTGGTACCATGCGGAGCGAGGATGATCTCACATTCAAACTAGGGGATATTCTGAAGGCCAATGCAAATGTCCGGCGATGTGAACAGGAAGGGGCTCCTGCTCACGTTATCTCCGAATTTGAGCAATTGCTTCAGGTATAATGCACTCGCAAAATGATGAAATTTGTTTTGATAACAAATCCCTTAGTTCCATGTGGCGACGTACATGGACAATGACATTGCTGGTATCCCTCAGGCCATGCAAAAGTCTGGGAGACCAGTTAAGGCAATACGGTCTCGCCTCAAAGGTAAAGAGGGCCGTTTAAGAGGGAACCTCATGGGCAAGCGAGTGGACTTTTCATCCCGAACGGTCATTACTGGTGACCCAAACATTATGCTTGATGAGGTTGGAGTACCAAAAAGTGTTGCTATGACGCTCACTTATCCGGAGAGAGGTATATTCGTTTCGTTTGTTCTCAACGTGGGTTGACACTATGTTGTTTAGTCACCCCATACAATATAGAACAGCTCCAAGAGCTGGTTCGCAACGGTCCCCGGGAGTATCCTGGCGCTCGCTATGTCGTTCGAGATACTGGCGAACGGATAGACCTCCGGTATAATAAGCGTACGGACGCCTTCCTGCAGTATGGCTGGATCGTTGAACGGCATCTCCGAGATGGAGAGTCAGTATAGCTCCTCATTGAAAAGCATATCTTGGGGCTCAGCGATCTTCGTTTAGCTATGTGCTTTTCAATAGACAGCCTAGTCTGCACAAAATGAGTATGATGAGCCACCGAGTCAAACTTATGCCTTACTCGAGTACGTCTCCTGTTTGATCCACGTGCGCTGCTACTCATGCCAGACTCGTTCCAGCTTTCCGTCTGAATCTTTCTGTGTAAGACCTTGGGACGCTCTTCGATAACAGCCCATTCACGTCTGTCTGCAGGACACCCCCCTACAATGCTGACTTTGATGGTGACGAGATGAACATGCAGTGAGTCAGGGATGCAGAATTTTGCCTCTGTCTCCAGCGTGAAGCTTGCTATTCTCAGTGTGCCACAAAGCGAGGAAACACGAGCAGAACTGAGCCAAATTGCATGGGTCCCCCGACAAGTGAGCGAAGCTCACAATGACCTCAGTGCATCTTTCATAATCTCGATTATAGATCATTTCCCCTCAAGCTAACAAGCCAGTAATGGGTATTGTCCAGGACACGCTGTGTGGGATCCGAAAGTTCACGTTACGTGACACTTTCCTTGACTGGGCAGCTGTTCAAAACATTCTGATGTGGGTGCCCGACTGGGATGGCACTCTCCCTATACCCGCTATCCTTACCCCTAAGCCGCTGTGGACGGGCAAGCAAATCCTTAGCATGGCCATTCCCAACGGTATCAACATCATACGATTACCTGAAAATGGATCGTCCAATCCTGTTGACGACGATGGCATGTTGATCGAGAACGGCGAGATCATCTACGGTGTCATTGACAAAAAAACCGTTGGTGCCACACAGGGTGGCCTGGTTCACGTCGTTTTTCGAGAAAAAGGACCGGAAATCTGTCGTGGTCTATTTAGCGGCTTGCAGATGATTGTCAACTACTGGCTATTTCATAACGGTTTCTCGATCGGCATCGGTGACACTATTGCCGATGAGAAGACCATGGACCATATCACTCATCGAATTGCGACGGCCAAGGCGAAAGTGTATAAACTCATTGAGCAAGGCCAACGAGACCAGATCAAACCTAAACCGGGAATGACGATTCGGGAGTCCTTCGAAAGCGAAGTCAACCAGGAGCTGAATAAATGCCGTGACGACGCCGGTCGGCACGCCGAGAAGAGCTTGAAAAGCGATAATAATGTCAAGCAAATGGTGGTCGCGGGCTCGAAAGGCTCTTTCATCAATATTTCGCAAATGTCTGCTTGCGTTGGACAACAAAGTGTTGAAGGAAAGCGAATACCTTTTGGTTTCAGGCATCGAACACTCCCGCATTTTGCCAAGGATGACTATTCTCCCGAAGCACGCGGATTTGTTGAAAACTCCTACCTGCGAGGGTTGACGCCTCAGGAATTCTTCTTCCATGCCATGGCTGGGCGCGAGGGCCTTATCGATACAGCGGTTAAGACCGCTGAAACAGGATACATCCAGCGACGTCTTGTGAAAGCCCTCGAAGATGTGTCCGTCTGCTACGATGGTACCGTCCGTAATTCCCTAGGTGATATCATTCAGTTCACTTATGGTGAAGATGGTATGGATGGAGCTTTCATCGAGCGCCAGCGAGTAGAGACATATCACTTGTCACACTCTGCTTTCTTCCGCAAGTTCCGCGTAGATATTATTGGTGAGGACGAGAACGCGGCATTCAGGTCAGGGGTTCTTCAAATTGGCCTGGACACAGGAAGTCCCGAGCTACAGCGGGAGTTGGACGCTGAGTGGGAGCAACTCCAAGCCGATCGCACACTCCTTCGTGATTTTATATTCCGGAACACAGATCCCACACGCCCACATTATCTTCCGGTCAACCTCCGTCGCATCATCCAGAATTCCCAGCAAATTTTCCACATCGACCGTCGAAAGGCCACCGATTTGGATCCCATCCATGTTATCCGCGAGGTTCGCGCACTTTCCGAAAGACTTATTGTTGTGCGTGGTGCCGGGGAAATTGTCGAGGACATGCAGAAGAACGCAACCCTGCTGTTCCTTATGCACTTCAGATCAAGTCTCGCATGTCGTCCAGTGATTGAAGAGTACCATCTAACTCGGGAAGCTTTCGATTGGGTTATTGGTGAAATCGAGACCAAGTTTAATCAAGCACTGGTCAATCCGGGAGAGATGTGCGGCACATTGGCGGCACAGTCTATTGGAGAGCCCGCCACCCAGATGACCCTAAACACATTCCATTACGCGGGTGTGTCTAGTAAGAATGTGACGCTTGGTGTTCCCCGGTTGAAGGAGATCATTAACGTGGCTACCAACATTAAAACACCTTCGCTCACCGTGTACCTTGAGCCCCAAATTGCTCGCGACACCCGACGCGCGAAAGATATCCAGACTGAACTCGCTCATACAACTCTCCGAACCGTAACGGCGTCGACTGAGATTATTTTCGATCCCGACCCGTCAACCACCGTCATCGAAGAGGACGCGGATTTCGTTGATGCGTTCTTCGCGATCCCTGACCAGGAAGTGGCAGACAATCTTCATCGCCAGTCTCCATGGTTGCTGCGTCTGGAGCTAGACCGCGCCAAGATGCTCGATAAAAAGCTTGAAATGGCATATGTGGCAAGTTGCATTGCGGATGCCTTTTCCACAGACCTCTTCGTCATCTGGAGCGAAGACAACGCGGAGAAACTTGTCATTCGTTGCCGGAGTCTCTCTTCCGCCACCGACAAAGACGAGGAAGGTGATATTCAGATCGAAGAGGATGTCTTCCTTCGCCAAATCGAGAATACTATGCTGAACAGCATCAGTCTTCGTGGTGTGGAAAACATTCGTCGAGTCTTCATGGTCGAACATGACAGGGTTACTGTTAAGTCCAGTGGAGAATTTGCAAGCAACAGAGATGCTGAGAAAGAGTGGGTGTTAGAGACGGATGGCGTCAACCTGACAAAGGTGATGTGCGTGGACGGTGTTGATTTCACTCGGACATACTCCAACAACTGTGTCGAAATCTTTGAAACCCTTGGAATCGAAGCTGCGCGTGCCGCACTCCTCCGCGAGCTCCGAGGTGTCATCGAATTCGACGGTTCCTATGTCAATTACCGTCACCTGTCATTACTCTGCGATCTCATGACAAACCGCGGACGACTTATGGCCATCACGCGGCATGGTATAAATCGAGCCGACACCGGCGCTCTCATGCGTTGTTCTTTCGAGGAAACTGTAGAAATCCTCGCAGAGGCAGCAATGATCGGGGAGAAGGATGATTGCCATGGAATAGCCGAGAATGTCTTATTTGGACAAATGGCGCCTATGGGCACTGGCTCATTTGACGTTGCCCTCGATATGGGCATGTTGAAAGATGTGATTGTGGACAGCCGTCTTCCGGTTCAGAACATGATGGCAGCTCATGCTTCGGAAGGCGCTGCAACACCAGGTGGGATGACACCCTACGATTCTAGTTCGCCAATGTACGAAGAGGCTTTCAAGGGGGATGCGGTGGCATTCTCCCCGTTGGCGCAAAGCGGTGGCGACGACTCATCCGGGTTTGCTTCATACCTGCCTGGATTTGGTCAAAGCCCTTTCGGCGCTGGGAGCGGAGGAACTTCACCGATGGGCCCGCAATACAGCCCCAGTTCCCCAGGCCACTACTCACCCACTTCGCCGTACCAACCTACATCGCCCTTCGGAGCGGCTGCCACATCTCCGTTCGCGACTTCACCATTTGCAACTTCTCCGTTTTACGATCGATCACGCGGAGGTGCAACTTCTCCTACCTACTCGCCGACTTCTCCTATGCTTAATCTGTCATCTTCCAATTTCTCCCCTACGAGTCCGCGTTATTCTCCTACTTCCCCGTCTTTTTCGCCAACGTCACCTCGATACAGCCCGCAGTCACCTTCGTTCAGTCCTACCTCCCCTCGTTACTCACCCACAAGTCCTTCTTTCAGCCCCACCTCGCCGCGCTACTCTCCCACAAGCCCTTCATTCAGTCCCGCTTCCCCTCGTTGTGAGTGTCACCTTCTCAATGTATTATGCGCATACTGACTTGAAATTTAAGATTCTCCCACTTGTGAGTTGCCCATCAGTTGCAGGCCGTCCTCAAGTTTACTGACCTTGTTTAGCACCCGCATCGGGCTCACCGATGTCGCCAAAGTACTCTCCTACATCTCCTGCCTCTCCGGTCTCTCCGAGATATTGTATGTACTCAATACTCAATCCATTCTACCTTGGCTGAACTAACGTGTTTGCAGCCCCTTCCTCCCCTCATTATTCACCAACCTGTAAGTGCCACCTGATGCTCAGACTGAAATGGTTGCTGATGCTCTTTGTGCAGCTCCTGTATACTGTAAGTCTCCATCATTGGAACAAAGAGCACGTACTGACTCCATGAACTAGCTCCTGCCTCACCCGCTTATAGTAAGTCTCCCATTTCGTCCCCTGTTTCACACACTAATAACCTTGCGTAGGTCCTACATCCCCCCAGTGGAGCCCATCTAGTCCCATTCATTACTCGCAACAGGGTAAGAACGGACAGCCCAATGGCAACGGGACGTACAACCCAACGCCCAGTTGGACGTAAGGGCCATGAAATGGCGATGTTTGATCCCCTGATTGTGGGACTATATCGGACAACGCTTGTTTAATTAACAAATTTTTGTCTTATTTTCCTGCATACCTCATTACATCAATACGATTCTGTAGAGTACACTTTATTCATCAATCAATTACAGCCGAAGTCTGGTCGTGATGGGGCCCACACGTATCTTGGTCTTGCACAGTTATGCTTTGTACGGCTTTAACACAATTGCAACGAGGCAAAGGTGTCAAGGACACTGTAAAACGGTGACATACTCGAACTCGTGTTGTCCCGACCTCTTGACGCGTGTGCGTGGTCAATGGGTTGGTCAACGGGTACGTACAAGCACAGACGGTAGCGATGCATCGCCAGACTGATGCGTGACTAAATTTCTGTATAAAAGCTAATGGGAATGGCACCCGTTCTGATGGCACATGGCCCGACGTTCGTGGCTTCCAAAGAATGACAAAATGCATGCCACGACAAAAATAATAATAATAATCCAACACGTAACAAAGAATCCCAAAAACGCCACGCGTTCACCCTTAGAGACCTTCTGTGTCGTGTCGGATTGTCATCCCTACGTCCGGCTGCACATGTATGCGGCTCTGCGCAGGCGAGCGAAGTGCCATAGCTACGGCTAGAGATGAAGTTGGTAGCCCGAGCTGGCTTCACCAAACGATCAGCGAGATGCAAGCGGCGGTCCGTGCCCGGACATCCGTACGGATCAACCAACGTCATGCCAAGAGGCTGATTGGCCGAGCTTGCGAGGCATTTGTATCAATCGATCGGAATTGAATCGTGGTTATCCTCCATCAGTAAGAAACCGAGCGAGTTGCATCGTGGCATTTGCATGGACGTAATGTGAAGGGATCGTCATGAATCCCCGTAATCCTCACGGCCCAGACTGTCGAAATTAAGTGACGAATTGACTTTTCAGTGTTGTTGGTGTATACGTGAGAGGCGTGTCTGCGCGCTCCGCATTGAGAGTGAAGGCATCATGCTGCTTACAGACTAATACTCAAAAGGAAATATCCTGCTGCTTGCCTCACAAGAGAGAGGTCATCCTCGAGGCGCTGATCCCGGAGTGTTGCGCCTCTACTACCCTCATTCAGACGGCAAGACGCACTAATCCTAAAGAGGGAAAGGCCTAAGAGGAAACAAAGATGTTATCGTGGCAACAGCAGCATTCTATCGGACAAAGTAACGCTAAGGGGCGGGGTTGAAATTCAGACATAGCAGAGGGAGGGTGAGATACTGTAGGCACCAGCACAAGTCAACGAGGCCATTCCTTACGGTGGTGCAGGCGAGCCGGTTGGCTAGTGTGTTCGTACCCAGAGCGACCGTGCTTTACCGCAGCGGAGCGAAGAGTGGCTGTGCTCGTTCGCCTCTAGACAGAAACAGGTTTCATGCTGCCGCTTCCTCGCCGGAGGCAACACATATAGGCCGAATTCCCGTCAAGATTTCTGGTACATAGCTCTGGGAGCTTTGGTGAGTCCCAGATAACTCTGTTTTATCAGGTTGTGTGTGAAAACAAAAATTGAAGAAAGTGACGCATGACGCTCGTAGAGAACCAGCGCGAGATTCAGAAAAAGCTCGTTGGTTTCTGTAAAGTTTAAAGCAAAACGGGCGCCTAACAACTACCACTAGTTGGGCTTGCTCATCGTGTGAACAAACCTAAAAGGGTCTGGCGCGGTTAGCCAGGGTCGGAGCTGAATACTTGCTTCCGGCGTTGAGTTCGAATGTTCTCGAACAATCGTGACATCTCCACACAAAAAGAGTTATAACCCGCCCTTTTTGCGTCACAAAATTTCTCCAAAGTGTTTCTCAACTGAAAGAACGCCCTCTCCGCAACGAAACGTCGATCGTAGTTTTCAGAACCAATGTCGCCACTTCACCCGGAATTCCTTTGGGCTCAGAGGAGTAACGCAACCCTTGCAGAGAAGGTTGGTTAGACTTGTTAGAATCTTATATTTTTGAACGTTGTGCTTTTCGAATCCAACTACTAAAAACTTGACGTGAACTATACACACGCGTACATGCGTGCATGCGTGCATGCGTACGTACGTACGATCGATCGATTGGCGCGCGTGCGTCTTGAACCTATACTCCTCTCCTCTTACTTTCCAATGAATAACTCCACCGACGCAACGCGGTTTTCTCAACAATTTTTTTTAGAACATTATCTATCTTACTATTAACCTCCCTGATATCCAAGAACACACTCTGAAAGTTGAACTCACTTCGACAAAATTCAGCTTCAGCGCGCGAACTGGAAAGTGAGTAACTTCCTTGCTTCAACTTATCATTTGACCTCACCCGATCTTTCATTTCTTCCTTTCGCAGCCAAGAGAAGGGAATCGAGGAGAAAGATTGGGCCGCTGAGGTGGAATTCTACGATGAGATCGATCCAGAGGTAAGTTAAGAACCCAAGAATCGTACAACTCCTTTGGATCTATTGATTAATGTGTCTAATGATGACACCCTTCCGTGATTGTACAACTTTTCTGTGATACGAACACAGAATTCAAAGAAGACGTTAACTTCTCGCCACTTTGCGCTCATCCTTGGAAAGAAGAAAGCACAAACGGAATTCTGGCCGCGGTTGACGAAGGAGAAGGGCAAGATTAACTTTGTGAAGACTGACTTCAGCAAATGGGGTGAGTCCATGCACTTCCACCTCGAGGCTATAACAAATTCTGAACAACTCCCGCTTTAGTGGATGAGGATGAGCAAGAAGGCGTGATTGACGGTATGCAAATCCGTGACCTACAACTGTTACCATGAAGCTAACTCTCAATGCCTCCACAGTACCTGATGAGGACTTTGGTGACTTTGGTGGCGGTGGCGGTGGCTTAGGAGGCTTAGGAGGCCTGGGAGGAGGCCTAGGAGGAGGCTTGGGAGGCGGCAACCCTGACTTTGATGCGGTTTGTTCCGTTCTTCACTATCAGAGGATCTTTCGCACTGATTTGAATATCTTGTCCCTTTACTTAGATGATGAGAAATATAGGCAACTCGGGAAGCGGAGACTTCGGTAGTGGTGAGGCGGGACTTGGTGATGATGTCGACTCTGATGATGAGGTGCTGACGGCCCACCACCACTCGAGGATGCTCCGGAAGAGACGCCTGCCGCGCAACAGCAGTAGATCTAAGAAATCTAAGAACACCAATCTGATTCCACCAGTGCCGAATCAGAGTACTGTTCTGCAGCTAGTCTCCACTCTTCACTTACACCAATACTATTACCACATGGACTTGATCGATTTTGATTGCTAGACCTGCCATGTTCATATTTGACCATCATGAAGAAGAAAAATGGATATTGTGCTCGCAAGGCACGCGTGAACCGTTAAGTAATTCCGTCCAATATTGCAATTAATGATCGATCATGAGTTACTTGGTCCCTTGTAAGAGGGGCCAGATAACTTTTAGTTGATATACTTTGTCGTTCTGCGAACACACTATGTAGTCGCGATGCCAGTAGCTTGCTCTGGCGTGCGGTAACTTGTCTGCAGACCAGGCACGCCCACTAGCTGTTGTGCAAAATTTGACTCCGATCACGTCTAATAGACAGCTGTGGGAACGAGATAATCACTTATTTTTTTTCCAAGGCGAAATGAGGAACATAGTTATTTTGTTATTTTTTAAAGCTAACGCTGCTTAAGGACTTAGAGGAGTAGTGAGACCGATTCAGCGAAGGTTGATTTATGTACTGGTTGGGATCGAATCTTAATATCTCGTTCCCATCCGGAATGCAAATCAAAGTTGCGACTTTTTATATAACGTTTCGTGAGAACCGTGACTTGAAAAACACTTTTGAAAGTCGAACTCGTCGAGATGAGAAAGATTGGGCCGTTGAGTGAGAGTTTTATATGACGAGATTGATCCGGAGGATTCTTTTCTTTCGAAATCCTGTACGATCGATTCCCTTTCCCCTCTGTCATACCCATACACGACAAACACACAAATTCAGAATTCAGCTTACCGGTCAGAGACACCTACACCCTTCTCGTTGAGCGAGGGATTGAAGGCGAACCTGATGGTATGCAAGTACCCGTGACCATCGACATCGTTACCATAAGGCTTACCCACAACGCCTCTGTGGCGCTCGAGGATGACTTGACATGGGCGGCATGAGTGGTGGCATGGACTTTTAAGTCGGTTCTTTTTTTGCCACCGTTCCCCAGATAGTAGCCGTAGCCACGCTAGAGAATCCACTGATTCGAACATTTCGTCCCCTTACCTAGATGATGGGGTACGCTGCAAACAGCGGAATGTGGCAGCGATGGCGCCGCAGGGCTCCGACGATTCTGATGGTGGACGAGAAATGCGAAAAGGTCCAACCGCCACTTGAGGAATTGAGTTAAAGGAAAGGGATCCCTATCGTGCAGTAGCGACAGGTCCAAGAAATTCCACAATAATAATAATACGAATCTTGCTCAGATCAGTCTTGCGGCGCGTTCTATGGCTAGTTTCCCCTCTTTCCACCTTGATGAATTTAACATGTCCGGACCTGACGACGGGGAGGAAGAAGGGGGAAAATATGGGGGTAGTGTAGTATTGTATGATGATGATGTACACACACGCAAAAAAAGGTACGAGTTGTCCGATCTTGCCAAATGTAAGTATGATTCAGGGACACGGTTACACACACCAAGCAAGCACCCATGCATTCCTGAGCTGTGATCATGCGGTGATTGCGCGCAGATTGTATTACACTATTGCATGTTGCGGCAAGCCAACCGAGGAATTCGTTCGATCCTAGCTAGGCTTGACCCCTTTGATCCCTTGATCCCTTAAGTAAGGATTGCAGCCTGCTCCGCGCCGCGCCGCTACTGCGCGTCATTCCTTAACTTGGGTGTGAGCTTTAGGCTGTGGTTCTGTTCGGACAAGTACGTTACGCGTACGTTGCAGGCAACTTGAATGTAACCAGCCCGTGTTCCTATCATCTCCTTGACCTTCCGAAGCTGTTCCAGGGTTAACAAAGGGAATGAACTTTGAAGTCGACTGTATTGTATATACGGTATATACGGCCGTTGAACCAAGGTATCGTTCGGCCGTTGAGCTTTTTTGATCCCTTACTAGTAAGTACGTCACGCTGCTACTACCCGCACGTACTACCTGTAATTCTTGACTTTAGACTGGGCGGTCATATTCGGACACTGATGTTGAACTCACCTCTATTCCTTATCTTCTGAATTTCATGATCAGCACAAAGAGGCCCTATAACAAAATTACAGTAACAGTCAAATATGTACAAACAAAACCACCAAAGTGGAAACAACAGTAAAAAAAAAATCAAACATCAAGAAAGAGCCGAACACACGAAAGCCTGCTTTTACATATACATATTACCTATCTTGGCCTGGATGGAACGTGGATTATGGGTGGGGCTACTAGTACCTGGACGCAAAAGGCGAGTTTTTGGAATTTCGGGATATCCCGTGAGCAACGTCATGTTGATGACATGCCGATCGAGAACGCGAGGTATAATTAATGACGCCCTCCCCTTGAGGCCCTGCCCGTCCACATGATGTGAAAGGACCCGGGTTTGGCCGGCGCGGAGGCCAGGGCAAGAGATAGGGAAGTCGAAAGCAATCTTGTCTATGCAAGGACATAATGGTTTCTTTGCATGTAGATATGAGAAACTGGCTACAGTAGTAATTACTACGTTCCACATGCGTCCAAGGGAACACGGCCCGCCCGGACGCTTGAGAGCGAGATAACGCCCAAAACTTGCAAAAGAGCTCGCTAGTTTGCATGTATCGACTTTGCCACAATAAGATTATGTTTACCTAGCGCTATCGCTATAGCGTGGGGGTGCACAATGGTGGGAATGAAGAGAAAAAACGTCGGGGTTACTTACACACGTTTTTAAAGCGGAATGAATAATATATCTCACGAGCTGCCACCCATGTACTGGCCCCGCGCGTCTCCGTGGGGACGGGACGGGACGGAGGGAAAAAAAAGAAAAAAAAAGGGGTGGAAGAGTTAAATCGAGTTCGCCGACATCAAAGAAAGAGACCGGGATGGGTCGAGACCCCCCAGCCCTGCTTGAATAGAACGGTGGGAAGATCGACGAACATGCACCTGGCACCCATATATACTGATACACACACACACACACATGTACATGTGCATGCATGTACAGGAACAAAATTAATTTCGTTCCACCCGGCCGTTCTGCTGAAAAAGCAAACACTTCTTAGTATGTTATCTTAGTACTGTTCCTTCAATGCCCTTTCCAACACCCTTGGATGGCGTACCCTACGCACGTAAATGGTCGGAGCAATACATTAATTGGACTAGAACCACTGCATATGTGTGAATGACCGGCATGCATATGAGAGTGATGAACAACACAGCATATGAACAAACAACAACAACATGATGATCAATCCTTTACAAGTGGAGGTGGATTCGATCAAAGATCAAAGTGTCCATGGCGTGGCAAGGTATCCCATGGTAATATCGAATGTGTATCGTGGCAGAGCAAAGGTTATCGATGTGAACGAGCAAAGGCAAAGAAACAAGGCAGGAGAGAGATTTGAAAGCAGAACGTTTCATACAAGGGGAATGGGCAAGGAGTCCCAGAATCCTCATCCAAGAAAAGAAAAGAAAAGTAAAAAAGAAAAGGGCGAAAATCGTATATGTATTTTCCCCCTGCCAACTCCATTTCAAGACTTCCTGTAGCCGGGAGCAACTTCTTCCAAGATTCTATCGACTTCCATCAGTCCAGGTCCTGGAAGCTTTCCTTTCCAACATGCGGGATGATAAGGATGAACGGGAGTCGTCGTGTCATAAGAGTCCCTTTCCTCAGCATGTACCTGCAGAGGGGGCGAGTGCGTGAGTGTTAATGGGAGTGTTGATGTACACGGAGATGAGGAAGACGCTCCTCCTCCTGAAACCCCCACTCCTCCCATTCCTCCTCCTCCAACTCCCCCGAGAGTTCCGAAGCCACCTCCTTGAAAGACGTCCATCTCACCATCACGATCACCAACTCGTTGTAAATCGTGTAATGGCATGCCCAAATTTGGACTTGGACTCATGAAACTCCTGCTGGACGGACAAACTGGCGGGAGTGGCATCGTAATGGGTATATATGGCAATGGTCCTTCTTTAGCGATGACCCATGAAGACGTAAGCGAAGCGACGTTTGAGAAGCGAGCAAGTGAGGGCGGATATTGCGTGTCTGGATCGAGCACGGGGGAACGTTCGTTGGGGTGGTAGATGGGAATCGTTCTGTAACTGGATGAGGTTTATAAGCCGGACGAGGTGGTCGTTGAGGGCTTAGAGAACTGGGATCCCTGATAACAGCTTGAAATACGTGCTGAGTAGGTACGTCCCTACGCTGCTGAGGGCTCCCACCACCTCCTGCGGTGTCGTTGAACGATGTGGGTTCTTCACCGGGCATGTCGATTTCGAACGATGGGAGGAGTGCGATGGTGGCTCCTGGACTATCGGATGTCCTGTTGGAAGGATTCCCGGGTCGATTGCGGCTCTTGACGCCTTCGCAGGAGCGGAAGTGGCGTCTGAGATTCGATACGACCGAAAATCGCTTTGGACAGAGCGCACACGGATGGGCTTGGTTGTGGTGGTGGTGAGGGAAGGGAGGAAAACAAAAGAGAGAGAAAAAAAAAAACCCAAATTAATACGAAGCCCCCCACCCCATCACACACGCACGATTTATGGAGGGTGAAGCAAGGGCCCCGAAACAGAATAACGAATCCACATGGATGGGATGGGATGGGCAGGTCATCGGATAAAGTTGGGAACAATGCAAAACAAAACAAACCAAAAAAAAAGAAATATTACGATATGAGCTTCTCGTTGATCATTGATAGTACTGACTTGGACGTACGTTTTTCGCCGGTGTGAATTAGAAGATGCTGAAGCCCGATAAAGCAAAGGAAGGAAAGAGTCAGTATATAGATAATTTCAATAGGGTATCTGAAAGCAGAGTGGGATGCGATGGACAAGAGCAACGCGTAGTGGGACCGCACTTACCTGTCTAAGTGAACTGGGGCGCGTAAACGAGGCATCGCACCGAGGACATTGAAACTTCTTGCCTTCTCCTCTATAGGATGGAGGCCCAAAGTGATTGTAGTCCTGATCGCCCGAGTTGGTGCTCAGAGGGGAGGCTCCAGCATTCTCGTCCGAGCCCGATTCCGAATGATGAGCAGTGAGGTCAAATGGGTTCATGAGTGCGAGAAGAGTCGTCTAGGAGTTATGAGGGGTTGATCAGCAGTCGGGATCGGGGTGGGAGGAGGGGGGTGAATTTATAGGTGGAAGGGGGGTGGGGGTGGGGGGTGGGTTACAGAGTAAGCAAAGGTTGAACGCAAATATCCGGGTTGGGCTCGTTGCCAAAAAACCGAGTTTCCTTGGTCAGCTGAAGGGACGGATGGGCAATAAGCGCCGATTGAGACTAAGAATTGTTAAGGGCTTGGGCCCCGAGAATCTGGGATGAGTGGTGGAAACAGGACGAGATCATGGTGTAGTAATACGTTGGTACATAAGGAAGGCGATCGTCACGCCAGCACGCTGTCACGGATGTACACGTTGAACCCACTTGCAAACTACTATTTTTCAATTCTTTTGGTGGCAGATCTGTGATGGTTTTGGGAGACAGATTAGATGCGGTCTAGTTCTATCTGGATTTCGGTTGTTTTGTATGAAAATGTATTTGCATATATCGTATGCAACCCTCCCCAATAATTATGCGTATTCGGCATTCGGAAATGCCTCACGGATGAGGGTCATTGGCAATTTGATTAGGCCTCATCCCCCCCGATGAAGTTGCGCATTCCCTAGGGGTTCGTCCGGCTGCATTACAGCAAGGCCTGCAAAAGTCATGAGTCGCAGGGGAGGGGGAGGGGAGGGGGGGTCAAAACCCCAAAAATCACATATACATTCGTGAAATCAAACACGAATTGGACCCAAAAGAAGGTGAACACGCACGCGCGTTTTACGGGGTTCTTGTATGTCAGTCAGGGCTTGTCTCGCGTGGAACTGGCAGGACCACGAACACTATTCGTGTTTTGCTGACACGCGCGCGAGCTTAGTTCGTGTTTTGTGAACGGGGCAGCTTTCAAGCTTGATCATCACGGAATGATGTAATAGATCAGTGATTAAAAAAATCAAAGTATAAGGTTGTTTACGACGAGGACGGTTATCTCACGCCCTTGCTTCGATAGTATCAAGGACCTTGATGGGCGGCCACTGTGTTCGGGCGTGTACACGCCCCTTGCAACGGGAAATCCTGCCTGTTCAGCATATCCTGATGTGGCAAAACAGGCTGTTCCTCCTAAAGTTTAGTCCCTAACCATTTATTGAGCTACGTTCATTATAGTAGCTTACGCCAGGCAATCACATTCCGCTGCCACAACGACAATTCATAGGTACACGCTCCTTTTTCTTTGCTTTTTTTTTTTCTCTTCTCTTTCCCTGTCTCCACTTTCACTCCCCCCCCCTCCCCTCTAACCCTTCCTCTCTCTCAAGCCTCTCCTACACGTTGCTCATTACGCGTTTCGACCTCAACTCGGACTTTCTTGCACCAAAACACACATTCTGGACGAAACTAATCCCTTCCCCCTTGTGCCTCGGCGCTAAACTCTACGCTTTCACATTCCTATAATGAGTTCTCAATCCTGGGCTTCGCTGTCGGGCTATCGAGCTCTTTCATTCCCTCATCAAGGTCTTCCGAGCGTCCAGGACATCCTTTCCCCCAATGACGCCACTGCACCTTGGTTCAGGACCACCGCTATCGTCGACCATCTTTCGCCACTCACAGCGGTGGGACCGTCATGACGCCATCAATGGGCTATCTTCACTCTTCTGGAATGCCAACCGTAGACAATGTGCATCATTCCCAGCAAGGGAGTCAACTTCCTCATGGCATGGACGCAAGCGCGCATCAACTCCGATACCGGGCTCTCAGTCTAACGTGTTTCATACCTCGCCGTCTGACCATTCCTCGGGCTTCAATTCCCCATACCACATTACAGCTTAAATGTAACTGGAAACGTAACGGCTGCTGCTGCTGCTGTTGCTGCGCTACTCTCTTGACTCAAATTCCCGCAACATCTCCTGCTGCGGTCCTAGACGCTAATACGGGTGTCGAAAATACGGGAAACAACTGTGCAGCCTAGAACGAGCTCCAACGAAGCACTCTAAACGAATGGATAGACGAGGTCCTCGCGAGCGCCCGTACACGTGTATGGGGTGTGACGCTACATTCGATAGACCTAGCTCGCTCCGCACAGTACGTTGGACTCTCATTCAAAATAACCTTGCTGCCATGCTAACGTGCTTATTTCCCTGCTCGTGTTAGCACATGTTATCTCACACAGGCGAGAAGCGTACGTCTTGAGTGGAGATCCTGTTGTGATCTGCATGCTCAACCGTTTCCTTTCTTTTCTTTTTTTGTCAAATCCCTTTACATGCATCGACTTGCTGTGTGGCCGATCACCTAGCGCATCAATGTGCGCAGTGCCAAAGGCGATTCTCAGTACTCAGTAACCTAAAACGCCACCAGATAACATGTGGACGCACTCGGCGTAGAAACTTGGCTCCGTCTCCGGATCCTCGTGACAATGGTCGAAGTTCGGAAGAAGGGCCGGCCTTACGGGGAGAGCAACAACAGCAGCAGCAGCAGCAGCAGCAGACTTTAAGCGCACGAGGACCCCAACAGGTCTCACCTTCTCCTGATTCTCAATCAGGAATGCAGTTCCCAACTTTAGGTGAGAGCAACCAAACTAAAAACTCCATTCACGTGGAAGGAAGCATGGTTACTGATGGATAAAGGCAACGTGCCTCCTTGTTCCCTTCAAGACGATGTACAAAGTCGAATAGGAGCAAATATGAACGAGCCGCCACGGGCGAGTCCCTATCCTACTCATCCATCCATCCTCACTTTCCATCCCAGTGGTGACACGGATCCACTTATGAGGCCATCTTTTAATCAGTACAATTCCAGTCCCACCATCTCTTCGCATTCTTCCGATGCTGCAAGCACCCTGTCAGCCGCAACGTCCATCCCTGTCAACCATCCATCGGCGCATATCGGTCCATCAGCTCCACTTCCGCCACGCTCTCAACTCGCCCATTCTGGACTAGCGCACACACCAGCAGTGCACCATCGTTCACCTGACCCTACTTCGCCTAGCGGCGTGATAACCAATAACCCTTATCTCCTCGGAACCGAACACTCCTTATCTGGATCTGTCACGAATGACCATCAGCCGACATCGTCGGCATCAATCCAAAGTAGCAATAGCAACAGTAACAACCTCTATAACGCTCATATCCTTTCACCAACACCTCCTACTCCGCCATCGACAAACGTCAGGTCTCCTAGAAGACGTTACACACGTGCAAGGCCAAGACCTTGGCTTCCTGCTTCTCTTTCTTGTATGACGAACATCCATGAACTCCTTAATACGGCTCATTCGAAGAGTGCCGTTTCCAAAGCTGTGAACACCCTCAAACGTGTCCAAACGCAATTCGCTTCGATTCTTTGTGCACCTTTAAGACCTGTGGTGCCGTGGAGTGGGAATGGGAATGGGGGTGTGGGTATGAGCGTGCCAGATGGCGGTGGCGGTGGCGGGGGTGGCGGTGGTGGTGGTGGGTATGGTGGATGGAACTTGGAAGAGAGGAACAGTTATGCGCCTGGTGCCCCTCGTGAACCATACCATCCCAGGGAATGGAGGGATGGTGTGTCGACGTTACCCGGACCGAGGCCTTTGGCTCCGGAAGAACTTGCAAGGCAAAGTAAGAAAGGAGCCAAGCTTGGTCATTGAGTTTGGTTTGTTTGTTTGTTTTCTTTTGATGATGATGAGCATGTTTTCAGACTGATTCACTATCTTCTCGTGCATGAATGAGGGAGGAGGCTGTTCTTGTTCCTTTGTTTGTTTGTTTGTTTGTTTTTTCCTGCCCTTCAATGTGTGTGTGGTTTACCATTATCTCTTTTCCTTACCTACGAACGCACTTGGATAAATGATTGATGGAAAGAAACTTTTGGAGCTTGATATTGAACTACTTTTTTTCGATCGAGAGGGGTCTCGTATACGTCATCGACCAAGGACCACGAGTCTTTGTACCATTATAGTACTAACTAGATTGGCATTCGAGATGTTAATCGATACAATCGGCTAAATGAATCGGGCAACGCGAGATCTAAAGAGTGAAAGCAATAGGCAAGGCAGCAGGGCAACCAGCCCCCCTCCCCCAACACTCCCCACCTTCCCAACTCCGTTACTGAAAAGAGAAATTCAAAGTTGTATTTGTCTATTTGACAATTGCACAGACGACAACTCAATCGTCACCATCGGACTCTTGATCCTCATCGTCATCATCGATATCCATACCTCGATTCTCCGATCTTGATCTCATGGCCCTCTCACCACCCAAGGCACCCGAACGAGAACCTGCAACACCCCCGGAAGACGCTCGAACTGGGACACTAGCAGCATTCCCGCTCCCACTCCCACTCCCACTCGCTTGTCCTGATGATGTCCCTGGTTGTTGGTCAATCCCTAATGCACGTCTCCCCTTCAGAACGACCATTTCTCTCAACCATTCATTCTCCTTACGAAGCTCCCCAGCTTCTTTCTCCAAATCTTCTGCTCGTCCAGTCAAATCTTGGATATTCCGTTCAAGATTCAATGTACGTTGTTTCTTCTTGGTTCGGAATCGCGCTGGAAAAAAAAACAAACAAACAAATGTCGGATGGATGAAATAAAAGGAAGGTAGGATTAGAAAGGGATTAGAATTTGAAAACAGATGGTCACGTACCGCTAGCAGCAGTATTCCGTCGTCTTTTTTCGTCAGCGATAGCAGCCGCTTCAGCGAGGTCATCCTCTTCAGGGCCCGAATCTGAGTGTGAGTGCGGCGCGGGAGCCGTGCCCTGAACGAGTGGGACCGAACTGGGCCCGGTCCCTGGGGGACCGCTAAAACTAAGGGTGGACGACGAGACGGGTGATGGTTGTGATGGTGGCGAATTTGAAAAGCTTCGTGGTAGACCCTGAGCCGTCGTGAATTGAGGAAGCGAACTGGAACCGGATGCATGCCCAGTGGGAGAGTGAGGGACCAATGGCGTTGTGAGAAGATTTCCCGAGCTTGCTTGTTGTTGGGCGGGATTGAAAAGTCCAGTGGGTGGTAAGAGTGGCTGGCCAAAGGAGGCGTACAAGGTCGACAGGTCGGGTGGGGGGTTCGCGAAGCCTGATGGGTGATTCGGCAGACCCGAAGGTAGGGTAGGATGCGAAGATTGGGCCAAAACTAGAGAGTGTGTGATGGGATCATTTCAATCCTGTGGGAGAACGGATAGGAATGTATTATCAAGCGTACATTGAGGTGTGTTAGATCCGGGGTTAACGATGGGAGGCAACATCCGCTGTAAAGAATGAGGCTGAGGCTGAGGGTGAATCGAAGATGATTGGTGAGTGTGGTGAATTGATTGCTGTTGCTGCTGAGCGCCAAGCAATAAAATTTGATAATGGGCATTGATTACGACTTGCTGTTGTTCTGGCGATAAATGCGCCAGGTCAAAGGGAGGAAAATACAGAGACGTAGGAGCTGCTTGGGGAGCGGTAGGAAAGCCAGGTTGAGCAAAGGGACCTGTAACTGTGGGCGCGTTTGCAGGATAAGTATCAGACGGAGCGAACGAGGTGGGTGGGGACGGGTGACCGTGACTTGTCGAGTATTGAATCGGAACACCCCGTCTTGGGCTTGTACCTCGTGCGGCTACGCCGGGATCACCGACACTGGTATTACGCGATGATGTTGACCCTGATTGGGTATACTGAGGATTTCCCACTGAGCGCCTTGGCTGACCCCGGCCAGATTGTCCCGCTCCAGGGGGTGGATCATTAGGCAACCTCGAATTCATCTGCATGGCGCTGTGAGGCTGGTAATATTGGGTGGGGGAGAAAAAGTATCTGCTTACTGACGACTTAAGTCGATGTTCCAACGGAGGAACTTCGTACCAATCCTCTCTTTTGACCGATCCAGCCCTGTCAACAGACTTAAGAGGATTAATTTCGGGAGACGAAGAATGGTGCAATTCGTCGCGAGTTCTTAATTTTGAATTCTTGGAAGGGCCGAGCACGCTTTTCTCCCCATGCAGCGAATCTGATCCCACGCGCACACGTGTGGATCTTCGGCGCGGAATGGGCGGCACGGAAGGTTTTGGGGAGGGTGTTGATCGACCAGATATTGTCATTAGCTCTCCAAAAGGTGGATGACAGCCTGAGGTTTCACCGAAAAAAAAGTCGTGTTTAAATTGAGGTCCCGAGAAGATGCAACAAGGGCGGGCCTGCGAGTATTTATGGACACGGCAGAAGATCCGTCCGAGAATCAGGTTGGAGGTTAGAGACAGGGTGCGAGGCGGAGCCGTTGCCGACACACAAAGACGAGAAGATGCACCTATAGATAGTGGTTGTCTCAGAACCCTCCCTTAAGAGAATCAGTGAAGCCATTGGCAGCAGCATGGCGTCAATCCGACGAATAGGATGGCGCTGAAATGTCGCCACTTGGCAAAAATATTGCGACAGATCCTTATGTAAGCAAGTCGTTCGCATGAGAATATTGTTGTTGCACGTGGAGGCGATCCCAGGCGGAGTTCGAGATTTGCTCAACGCCGTAGATCGACGAGAGTGAAGCACTTGAGTGGTTAAACGGACATGCAGCCTCCTGGCCACTTCATTCTATTTGGCTCAACAGGCCCTTCGGGGTTGAAGATCATCGAGCTAGGTAATGACGTCGGAGATATTGAATGCTGATGACATTCACCTCACACTCTTTTGCTTTCATCCAAAGCTCTTTCTCGAGGAAATTATCTCACACTTTACGTGCGGTCCCCTGACAAGCTTCCTGAAGATGTACGAAACTCCCCTTTGGTCCGCGTCGTAGTCGGACAATTGGATGACGAGGCCGCACTGGAGTCGTGCTTTTCGAAACTGGAAGATTTCCCTGTAGTGAAGGGCATCATCTCCGTGCTTGGCGCAAAGGTTGGCCAGCCACAGGGAAACCCTATCACGAAAGGATACGAAATCATATTCAAACTGATGAAAATGCATGATATAAAAAATATCGTACTTCTTTCAACCGTGTCTGTAAAATCGCCCAAGGATCATTTCTCACTCGTTCGTGAGTCCCTTGTAGCAGGCATAAAACTCATAGGTCATTCGGCTTGGGAAGGTATAACTGTTCCGCTCACTTGCCCAAGAGAGTGGGATGCTAACCTCCCAACCCCCTGATAGACGTGGTGGCGACCGGAGAGCTCGTGCATTCGGAGGCATCGGATGGTCTGAACGTGACGTTGGCGCGAGTTCCAACGTTGAACGATTCCAAAGGAGGTTCATTGAAGGTAGGATTTGTAGGAGATCGGTATGTAGGATGGTTGCTTTCGAGGAATGACCTAGCGACGTTCTTTGTCGGAGAGGCCGAAAAACCCGAGTGGGCGGGGGAAATTCCACTTCTGAGCTCTTGAAAAATTTGTGTGGCGGATCTGTTCCGCCCCCTCGTGATTACGTGGCAGTGCTGCTTTCTCATTGAGGTGCTTGGGAAAAGCGATAGAGCTCATTGTACTCAACCCACATTTTGCAAGCCAGTAGTACTACTATTATGCCTGCTTGCCTTCCGGTGATCAATTTCTGAAGTGCAATCGATCGCCAAAGATCTTGTATTGAGGAGACTCCAAGTATGGTAATCTCCTACTCGGACATGTCTTTACCATCCCATTGCCACCATCTCACTCTCATCAGCTAAAATTCCGACATCGAGGGCACAAATCGCTGTACGTCTCATCACTACACTTCTTCACAATTCGTCCACATGCTTGAATCATTATTACTGTTATTCAGAAGGTACGTATTAAATATCTCGCGACACCCACCCACAGCTGCATGCTCGAATCCCTGACAATGAAAAAAGCGAAAAAAAACGTACCGAGATTGAAGGTTCATTGTGATTTCATGGTGCGGTGTCCCTCCACAGCGTTCTGCAGCGGATAGGAAGGCTGTTAACTTTACAAAAGTCTATGAAAAAGTTTCGTCATACGTCCCATCTTCGCAGTACGGACTCTTCTTCGTGAACCAGGGAAACTGCATTACCGAATGACTGCACGATTCCTTTTAATGATGCCTCCAAGAACGGGCTGAAATCCTGCTTCCAAAAACGCGACCGTATCGACGTGACCAGTCTCCTGTGAAGGACTAAATGTAGCGAACGCGATAACAAATGACAAAAAAATAGACCTTCCGACCTGAAGATCACCTTTGCATACATGATCTAGGTGGGAGGACCTAGCGCACAGGGGATTCTCAATACGTGATAAGGCACTGTATAATTTTCATAGCCTCGGCCCGTTGTCAAGTAAGCGTTGAACAGCCACTCATACAGTAATAAATCCTGTCAATGACAAAGTTGACACATTTGGCAGGCACCGGCAGTGTCACGACTCTCCGCAAGCATGCCTCTCTATGTTATGTTGAGCAGGAGAGCAACTATGAAACAGCGAACTTGAAGCTGAACCGAGGCACGCGGGAACGGCGGCCGAACAGCAAGTGATGACTCACCAAATTGAACGAAGGAAGGCCATTAATTCTCCTCATGATCAAATCCGGGTGATTTCGCTTTTGTTCCGAGTATCTATTCTGAATACCGTTTGCCCTGCCAGTGCGCTCTCACGAGCCGCCCGCCCGAAGGCTGTGAGTGAAATAGCCAACGACGACTACTACGGAAAAACGACACCGTTGAGGATGCTGCTGGACTCGATATTAACTCTTCGAGCATTGATCAGCCATTTTTCCCCGTGGCAGCGTCCTTTCGAACTGCTTGGGCAACCAGGTCTTCGAACTTCCCAGCCGCAAGACATCTCTTCGCCGCCAAAACGCATAGCCGTCGTGGGTGCCGGAACGGCAGGTCTCTCGTTCCTTAAAGTCAGCCTGGGGTACCAGCGAGAGCGTGATGTCAACTGGGAAGTTGTCCTGTACGAACAGCGCCACGATATAGGTGGCGTATGGTATGTGGTGGCGTTTTTCTTCAGTTGTCATGCATGTAGTGTTGATCGTATGAACTACAGGCTTGAGCAAGTGGTCAAGCCTGAGCCCCCTCTTCTACCAGAGACTCCGCTTTACCCCAACCTTCGTACGAATTCGCCGCACCCCGTTAGTGAGTATGCACCCCTCCCATCATTCTATCGTCGCTCTACCTCGTCAATTTTAGATACCTTTCCGAACTTCCCATTCCCCGCCGAACTGGACTTATTTCCTGGCGCGCAGTCCTTGTACCAGTACCACAAAGATGTCGTCGCGCACTACAACCTTACTGGCTCGATTCATTTGCGGCATAATGTCACTACCGCTCGCTGGTTTGGTAATGCTACCCATGGCCATTGGGGACTTACCATCCAAAGACCACGAAAAACTTGCCCATCCGGGACTATGCAGAATCCCACCCATTTTTGGTGCTCAGTCTTACAGGGCTCAGAACACGATTTGGAGACTATATACGAAAACTTCGATCACCTCATCGTGGCACCGGTCAAAACCGGTACCCTCTTGTGGATAACTTTCCCGGAAGAGATGACTGGCTATTGAAAACTGATCCTGAGTCTCCGTTCCGGAGAGACATACGACATTCTATCTACTTCAACGGCCCAGAACCTTACGTAAATCGCACTGTTCTTATCGCCGGGGGTAGTGTTAGTGGCATGGATATTGGGAACCACATTACCCCATTCGCTGCCAAGGTACACCACTTCTATTTTGTCTCCGTTTTGCCTTGGCATAATTAATCGTGTTGGCGATAGGCATACATTGCACGATCGGCAGGGATGAAAGGCGACCCGTCGAACCATTTCCTTATTCCAAAGCCTCGATTGTCACACTTCGATCGTGATGCCATTTATTTTGAAGATGGATCCTCCGTGACAGATGTTGATAGCGTTATCCTTGCAACTGGATACCGCTATATCGTGCCGTTTCTGATTGCTGGAAATGCACTTGTTATCGACCCCAATGCAAGATCACACAACACTTCACACATCCATCCGCCCCCTCTTCTACGGCTCACGAGCAACGGAAAATACATGCATCCTCTTTACAAACATACGATGAGTTTGAGCTCCTATTTCCCTCCTAGCTCTCTTTTTGTCTTTGCACTGCCGAGGATTCCTCCACCTGCGCTCGGAGATTCTGCTCAAGCTATTTTCGCTACCCGGGTTATCGCCGACCCATCTCTCGTTGCCAACAGAATTTCACTCCTTCGGGAATTGGAGGAGGATGAGGAACGTCTTCGACGGGCAGGATATGATCCCGATAAGCGAGCACATACGCTCGTCGATCTTGGCGATCTTGGCCAAGCGTCGAACCTCTGGATGGAGAGCCTTATAGATTTCCTCAAGGAGAGGAACGTCACTGGACTACCATTGCCTGGAAGTGGTGGTCGGTACGTCGATGATTGGCGGAGAAAGCATGGGGATTTGCGTGCGCTTGTCGGAATGTTGTTCACTTGGAGGGAGGTCGAGAAACGTGGTGAATCGGAAAAGCTGCTCGCTGGGAGGAGGACAGAGAAAGATTGGGCTGAACTGCTTGACTATCTGGAGACACATCCGTTGCCTCCTACTCCCATCGAGGTTGATCCAAAAGTTTAATGAGACGTTGCGTCACAGCTCAATGCCTCAGCACGATATTACAATCTGTTCAGGTCAGTGCGCATTTGGGTTTGTAGACGGGCGCCTTGGTCAACTCATGATCGTGGAAAATTTAATTCGAGGGCTGGTATCATACCACTGGCACATAAGGTCCCATTCTCCTTTGTGCGATTCGAAGCACTAGTTATGCATTCTCCTTGGCCGATGAGCTAAAGCTGAATGGAGCTAGCTGTTGCATCTTTCGATAGTTGCAACACATCGGAGAATAAGAACATCATAATTGCCAAAGTACATTCAAGTCCTAAGTGTATGCATTGAAAGTCAATCAGCTAGGGATGCGGAGTCCTAGACAGTTTTTCGATCCTAGAGATGAATACCATGATGGCTAAGTCCTGGAGGATCAACGGCACCATGCTCTGCCTACTGGCCTCCTTGCCTTGCCTTGCCTTCTCACCTACATTTGGTTCATCCTTCAAACTGAGTGCATCGTGAGGCATAAGTGAACGCTCTAAAAGTATTTGGTAGGATTCCAGATCCGCCTCTTGAATCTGCTTGAATGTTTTGCATGAGAGGCCTGCCAGCCAGATATCAAAGGTAGTAAACCCGCTGAAATGATGCTGGACCTCAGGCCATTGCCTGAAGACTACAGCAGGTTCTGGAGAAGCCAAGTCAAATACCACTCGGATAACCGGCTTCAGATCCGCCGCTTCTGGCTTCGGAATCACACTTGGCCCTGGGGCCATCTTCCTTTTCTTTTTCTTGGGCTCCGCCAGCTCTGTGATATTCGGCTCCCCTGAAGCCTCAGCAAAGTCGGAGTCGGAGGTGGAGAATAGTACAGCACGATCCATCGTATCAAACAATGACGATTTGAGTGTTGCCTTGTAAGTCGGCGCATTCTTCACCTGGATGACCATGGCCGTCATAGAATCTGGGCAAAGATTTCGTGTCGTGTGACAAATGGGCAAAACAATATCAATGCCTTCTTGATTAGTCGCACACAATATCATCGCCCCACGCGTAACAAATTTCCACAGATGGTTGCTTGAGATCATCTCCTGTGTCTCGATCTTGATGACATGGTTAAACCACATGCCGTAGTCCTTGAATATCGCCTGGAATGTGTTGTCGCGATTCTTGGGCCCATCCTTCACGAGCCAAGATGTCGGGCTGGATTGAAGGAGCATCTCATAGTTCCACGTCGGAAGTAAGGCCTCCATGAAGTTGGCCACAGACACCCATCTTCTACCACTAATTTCCCGTGCTGCGTCGTATGTTTGCATGATCAGCAGAGTCGCAATTAGCTCACCACGCCGCCCACGGTCGATGCAGTTCAGATCCGAATGGTTCGCCAAATGGTGCACTGCGTTCCTATGCGTATCCCTCATGAGTTCATAGGCAGCCTCAGCCAGAAGTGGTTCGGACCCAGGAATGGTAATCAATTCCTCGAATCCAGCAGTCGCTGAGAGGCAGAGTCGCATATGCCGTTCAACCTGGACACAGCTTACAGCGTGGGCTGAAACGTCTGTGTTGAACTCCAGCGCTAAACGTACGGAGAGGCAGGCAAGGGCACCAGCCGAATTGTCGTCCCTCAGCTCATTTGGCCCGTTCAGCAGCTTCTGCCTCGCAGAATCCAGAATCGCTAGCTCATCTGGGAACTTATCCCAATAAGACCCGAATCTACTCGAGGTGGTAAGAAAGCGGCTCTCTGAAGGGATGACTGGGGTGAACATACAATGGGCGTCCGAGATGGGAAATCCAATCGGTTTCTACCACTCTGTGTATCGTAACGGTATCCTTCAATGCTGGGTACGCAAGATCGTCGAAACTGATTTCGGAAATCGGATTCAGGGACGGTTGTCGGGTTCTCTGACCCGAGCTGAAGGATCAGAACGGATCTCTGGGGAGAATTTATTGAAGCGCCCCGCTGTCGAAAGAAAGATTGAGAATATTGGGAAGTCCTGGATTTGTCGTAGAGTTCGACGCAACTCTGAGAACAGATTCCAGTCTGTTTGACGTGGGTTATCAGTGAGGGCATGAGCCTCGTCGAAAGCGAGGACCACCAGAGGTCGTCGTGGGCCATGATTCGATTCCAAAATCTTATGTTCATCTATGAAGCGACAGAGGCTTTCGCCTGCATCGAGTGGGCCCTTTCCTGCCTCTTGCAGGCCCTTGCCTCCCATAACGTACCATCCATATTGCCGTTCTGCTTCGTCCTTGACCCATGTGCTGCCTTGCACAAACTCGAGAAAACGTCATTCTCACAAAAACGGTGAAGGACAGGAATTTACCTCATCGGCCAACTTGATTACCTCATCGTAGAAAGTGTTTCGATGGGTACCCGAAGCATGATATAATTGACCGTAGTCATATGCTCGCGGAAGGCAGATGCCAGCCTCCTCTGGCGATCTACAACCAATGGCATATAGTCCTGCAGCTTTTCTTTTGACGATTCCCAATTTAAACTTGGTAACTCCATATCTGCAAAGCCATTAGCAAATAATCCGATGAGGGGTCGGAAGATAATCACCTTGTTTCTCTGACACGATGGTCTTCAGTGTTCTGAGAGTGACCACTAAGAGAGAAACAAGAATCCCCGTAACCTCTTCTGAACGGTATCCCTATTGCGTATCTGAGAAACAAGCCAATCACGGAGTTTCATATCGGGAGGAGGCATTCCTATGGAAGTCGGATTAAGCCATACTTATAAAGAAAAGGCAGAACGAAGGACCTTTGATTCCCGGACGTAAAACACATAGGCACCGTTATAATTTCCTTGCCAAGCTCGTCCACCATACGAGACTTGCCGGTTCCAGATGAATTTATGATAGTCGTTAGCCTAGCATAAGGAGTTTTATCCTTGGAAAGGTCATCCGCATAGTTTCGAAAAGCACATTTGCGAGGTCGCCTTTGAATTCACCGCTCCATGCTGTGTGGTGGCTGTTGTCCGAGTCAGAGGGGGTCAACAAAAGGATTGAATTCACTGCGCACCCAAAGCTGAGTTCGAAGTGTAAATTAACTCAGCCTCAGATTTCAGAAAAGCCTCTTAAGACAGAATATGATAACCAAGTGCTTGGCATCAAAAGGTAGAAGGCAATGCACCATGTTTAAATAAATCACTCCAGGGAACCTGGTTGTTCGCCATACTGAAAAGCAACTTGACAAGTTCCAGCTCTTCATTGCTCCCAGGCTTGACATAAGCATCGAATTCGGTCTCATTTCTAAGACGGCCCTTTAAGTTTGGATCAGTGGCAAGAGCCCGGTGGACAGTGAACCAGGCACGGCCAGGTTTCGCCGAACCCGATCGACATTGTCATCGGGTTGAAAGCTTCGCCAAGGTAATAAGAAGCGTCCTCCAATGCGGTTGGCACTATTAGATGGATGGAGTTCAGGTGAACCCCCAGGCACCTGCTGAGGCCTCTGGCTGGAGGACATGATTTTGGGAGGGAGTTGGGATGGCCCATGACATGCGTGACGCGTAACGGAGGGTCCTCTGTAACTTAGGGTCCTTTTTTCCCATTCTGACCATACGACTGACAGCAGAGATATCTCCGTGTCTTCGCTTTGTAAAGTCCATCTACTTACTACCTAAGGTGTGCTCTTTTTTTTTTAAAGCATAAGGCTTGACATTTGTATGTATAGGAGCTTAATCGCATTTATGACGTTTGTCACGGCAAGGGTGATACAGTCGAGTCCGGCCAACTCCGCTATAGCCTATGCAATAATCACCGGGTGGGGAGCGGCCCAAGGGCAAAACGGGTACAACGATTTAGCGCTTGCGAAAAACGACAGATGCTGGTGGACTCGATATTAACCATCCCAGCCTTGATCGGCCGTTTCTTGTCACTGGCAGGGCAGTACCATCCGTTTGGAGTACCTGGACCTGAGCCGACTCGTTTGCAAGACAGTTCCTCGTCGCCAAAACGCATTGCTGTCGTGGGTGCCGGAACGGCGGGTCTTTCGTTCCTGAAGGTCAGCCAGACTATCAACGGGAGAACGATCATGTCAGCTGGGAAGTTGTCTTGTACGAGCAGCGTCACGATATAGGCGGTGTATGGTATGTTGCAATCCATCATTTTTTTTTCCCAGAGACTTCACAGATGTGATGCATACATTGCTGACTGTAAAAGAACTAACAGGCTCGAACAAAAGGTCAAGCCTGAGCCTCCTCTTATACCAGAGACTGCGCTTTATCCTGACTTCGCACGAATTCGCCTCATCCCATTAGTGAGTTTACACCCCCTCCTGTCATCAACCTATTTCCCACAATTAATGTTTTCATCTCATCCATTTCTAGATACTCATCCCCACCTCCTCTTCCCTCCCGAGCTTGAACTTATTTCCACCCCACAATCCATGTACCAGTACCACAAAGATGTCGCTGCGAACTACAATCTCACTGGCTGGGTTCATTTGCGGCATAATGTCACTGTCGCCCGCTGGTCCGGTAATGCCACCCACGGCCATTGGGAGCTCACCATCCGAAGACCACGAACAAGCCTGCCTGTGACTGCGCAGGAGCCCGCCCGTTTTTGGTACTCGGTCCTGCTGGACCCGGTAGATGAATGGAGACAATATACGAGAAATTCGATCATCTCATCGTGGCCACTGGTCAAAACCGGTACCCTCTTGTGAACGACTTTCCCGGAGAGATGACTGGCTATCGAGCAGTGACCCCAAATCCCCGTTCCGGAGGGATATACGACATTCTATGTACTTTATGGGTCCAGAACCTTATACAAACCGCACCGTCCTCGTCGTCGGTGGTGGTGTCAGTGGCATGGACATTGCGAACCACATTACCCCATTCGTTACCAAGGTACACCATTTCCATTTTTTTTCTTGTCGACTTTTTTTCTGGTATAACTTGTGTTGTTGTGATAGGTATATATCGCACGGTCGTCGGGAAGGAAAGGCGACCCTCGAATCCATTCATTATTCCGAAGCCTCGATTAAGAAACTTTGATCGTGATGCCATTTACTTTGAAGATGGATCCTCTGTGACAGATGTCGATAGCGTTATTCTTGCAACTGGATATCGTCATATTGTTCCCTTTCTGAGTGCGGGAGATGCACTTGTCATCGACCCGAAAGCAAAATCACACAACACTTCACATATCCATCCACCACCTCCTCTGCCACTGACGAGCAACGGGAAATACATGCGCCCTCTTTACAGGCACACGATGAGTTTAAGTTCGCGCTTTCCTCCTAACTCCCTTTTCGTTCTTGGGCTGCCAAGGACTCCTCCACCTGCCTCGCCGATGCTGCCCAAGCTATTTTTGCTACTCGGGTTATCGCCGATCCATCTCTCGTGGCCGACAGAATTTCGCTCCTTCGGGAATTGGAGGAGGACGAGGAACGTCTTCGACGGGCAGGATACGATCCCGATAAACGGGCCCATTCGCTCATTGATTTTACCGGACAATGGCAAGAAGCGAACATCTTCATGGATGGTATCATAGATTTTCTCAAAGAGAAGAACGTCACTGGGCTACCGTTACTTGGAAGTGGTGGTCGGTACGTTGAGGATTGGCGGAGAAGGACCGACGATTTGCCTACACTTATCCAGATGTTTTTCACTTGGAGGGAACTTGAGAAACGTGGTGAAGCGGAAAAGATGGTTGCTGGGAGGAGGACGGAGGAAGATTGGATTGAACTTCTTGATTATATGGCGGCACATCCGTTACCTCCTACCCCCGACGAGTCTGATCTAATCATTTGATCCTTGCAAAAAAAGTCTTCTTAGTACAGTAGATACAATATTAGGGTTTTCAGTGCCTAGTCGCCCGAGAGCTATTGTAATTTTACCATCATAACATTATCGCACTCCCATCTACTTTAGTAGAGGCTGGGATCCTGCCTAGCGCTCCGATGCCTGCTGGGTCAACTCATGATCGAGGAAAATTCAACTCTGGAGTTGTTGGCATCACAGCCACTTGCTCATTGATCTTGTTCGCGCGTCCAGTTGCCGTCTCGGCGATGGTGCTTGGCTAATGGGTTCGTAGTAGAGGTAGAAGCTGCCAACTCAGCCTTTCCTGGCCTGCGCAGCCGTGGGCGACGGGCATCACAGCTCGTGTTCGCATGCTCAAGAACCCGGACTCTGGTTCCACGCTCAAATTTTGTTGGAGAGATGCTCGGCGACTTCAAGTCAGTGGTCACCTCTCTCCGCCGCTCTTTTTGGGACCACTTACTTTGACTCGATATGCTCCAAATGAGCCTATTGCTCGGCAGAAACCTCATGGGCTTGGGCATGTTACATAAGAAAGTTAACGCTGTTGTCGGTGACGGAACGGCCCACTGGACAGAGCTCCTTGAAATTAGTCTCCGAGTTTCAAGGAGACCAGCAGAGGACATTGAGGACACCTACAAGGGCTTTGTCCGGCATTCCTGACGAGGAGCAAACAGAAACAACTCAGGTACTAGGAGGTTTGTCCTTGCGCGGACAACACCTCACTATTGGGGTCATAGTCATATAATAGGTTCTATATCTCCCTCGCAGGTGAATCGTATGGAAGAACATACCTGGGCGTCCTAAGGCGGGCGTTTTAAGAAACAAGGCGTGGGGCTCGAGGGCGTCGTACTACGCGCATGACATGATGCTACCTCGGGCTGCCAGATCGGTGGATCTGCTGGAGTGTCAACAACTGAATGACCAATCATGAACGCTTGAGGCAGCTAGCGGGTTGAAGTTGCGTCTTTCGAACGCTCTATGGCTACAGCAGGAAGGAAGTGAGGGGTGGAAACCATTCCCCGAGAACTTCGTCCGTGGCCATTGAAGTGACTGGTCGCTTAAGGGTCACTTGGCTTCCATCGTTAGATCTTGCTTCAGGCTTGATTTAGTGGTTTCGCACGGATTTAGGCGCCGCAAATCCGCTGCGGAGTTGAGTCCAATACGGACTCGATATTCCGTTCCGTCAAGATGTCATCCACAATTGGCTTGATCTGATTTGATCGCATATATATCGGGAATAACTCGACGATCGACATTTTGGGGAGCGCTTATTGTTACTTAACGTACTATAGCCGCATTTAGTCAGAGTAGTGGACGCGGGCTCCGTACCTCCTTGGTGGAATTTGTGCTCCTGTCGCCATGGCTGGTCCGGGTCGTACTCCTGTATACACTCGTGTCAACATGGCACATCCGGCCCGTCCGTCAATTTGAGGATTTTGGTCAGCGTGGGTCACTGAGAAAATCTGGTTGAAAAAATCCACTCCTATCCGCACCGCTGATCCATCCTCTGCAGTCGATGAGGGAATTTGGTTGGGAAAAAGTCCACTCCTGCTGGCATGGCAGAGTGTGTATTTGGATTTTTAAAAAATGTCCACTCCTGTCAGCACGGCTGCTCCCGCCCTTTCCGTCATTGGTTGGAAAAATTCCTCTCCTGTCAGCATGACTGATCCGTAATTGAGGGAATTTGGTTGAAAAAGTCCACTCCTGTCAGCACGGCCGTCATTAATGTGAGAGGATTTGGGTAAACAAAAAGCATGGCTGGTCCGGTCCCTGCGACATTGAGAGAATTTAGTCAAAAAAGTCTACTCCTGTCAGCGTCCCTCGTCTGGCTATTGTACCATTGAGAGAGTTTGGTTCTTCCTGTCGGTATGGCTGGTCCGGCCTCGACCTCTATATCTTGGGGGCTGGTTACCCTGTACAAGTCACCGCGTGTTTCCTCACTCTCGCACCTCTTGCAGGCTTGCCAAAGATGCTGCTCAAGTCAATCTTGGCACTCCCAACCTTGCTCGGTGATCTTCTGTTATGGGGGTATTCGCTTAGAGTGCCCGAGCAGCAAACTCTCCAAGTCCATCAGTCGCCAAAGCGCGTAGCTGTCATAGGTGCCGGAACCGCAGGTCTCTCGTTCCTCAAAGTCGTCAAAGACTAT